>NC_057812.1:357600007-357900007 GCF_018294505.1 Triticum aestivum | reverse complement strand
GCAGGAACACGTCTCTCCTCAGGATATTGTAAACATGTAAAACGTTGTCAGTTTCTAACTCCCAAGTAAGATATATATCAGGAACATATCTACCCTCAAATGGTGGAATATTCAACTTTAGTTTAGGAAAAAGTTCATGATCTCGTACCTTAGGTGGTGGTGCATCCCAACCGTTGCGATGATATACCTGAGGACGACCTGGTGGTGGTGGTGCTAGTGGTTGCACGTAGTTCTGATTTTGATCAACCTCATCCTCGTAATGGTCCTCCACCTCTGCAGTAGCAGCAGAAGCTACAAAAGCATCAACATCGGCACCAGAATTTTGCCCAGGGTCAATGGGAATGTGTTGTGCTCGTCCCACTTGATTTGGAAGGCAACGTTGTTGTTGTTGTTGTTGTTGTTGTTGTTGTTGTTGTTGTTGTTGTAGTAGAGGTGCATTAGGTGCAGCCGGTGGTGGTGGGGAAGACGCGCGAGAAATTCATTAAACTTATTATCGAGCTTTGTTTCGAACGCCTTCTCAATGCCATCTATCTTCTCCATGGCCTCTTCAAATCTATTTAGCACATCTTCCACCTGTCCACTCATCATTTGCTAAAACTTATCATGTAACTCTTTGTTTGTCATATTCTCCCAGTCAGTCTCGTCGGCTTGTGATCCTGCCATGGTTAGCAGCAATAGAAACACACAAGAATATGATCCTACAGACTACTAGGAAGTGGTGGTGATGCTATGGTGGACAGTCACAAATCCGTCAAGCGAATCTCAAATTCTTACCAGTTCTTGCCAAGCAACCGTTGTAGTCAAAACTCTCAATGCTTGGATAGAGCGATTACCAGGGAGAGTCAAACGCACGACGTAGATGTATGCGGAGCTGGGAAGGCTTATAATATGGTAGCAAAAAGGGTCAGCAATAATCAATTCAGGTTTGCAAAGTTGAATAAACGCTCAACGACGGTACTGTGCTAGTCCTAGGCTAGATCGTACTAGCGACACGAGCCTAGAACACTAACTAAATCACAACACTGCACGTAAACAAGGGAGGAGCACACTCTGAACTTTTTTCACCTTTTTTGCAATTTTTTCTCTTTTTTTTGCTCCGCGACAATTTTTTTCTTCAAAAAAGTCTACGAATGTCCTAAAAACTGCCTAGCCAGAATTTTCCAGACTTTGTTTTTTTTGAAACTGGAACTATTTTTCTTCTGCGGATGGCTCAGAAGTTGGGGAGTCCTACTCTGTCACGACTCGGAGTATCGCATGATCTGGAAATCGAAAACAAAGCAACAATTACTGGACTTGGACTAGGACTGGTGGCTGAGATGAATCTGGTGGAATCTCGGACTGGTGGCGGAGATGAATCTGGTGGAACTCAGACTGGTGGTAGATATATGTTGCAGGTGGACTCGGATTGGCGTGATGTCAACTTATATTTGGTGGCATATATGGACTCGCATTGGCGGTGAATATGTGGTGGTGGTATATGGCAGCAGCGATGAAGTTGGTGCGGTGGTGGTATATGGCAGCAACGATGATGATGATGCGGTGGTGATATATGGTAGCGGCGACGTGACAACCTGTGAACAGAACTTGAAACTCTAAAGGAATAGACACAAAGACCAGCAACTTGACACGACGATGCAACTGCAAATTCAACAAAGCAAATATAGAAAAGATTATGCAAAGGCTCAGATTGGTTCGGATAGGATGAACTAACCCTAATGTTTTTTGGCTTTTTCATGGACAATAGGTATGAAGAACAGACTCGATCTAAACTACGAAAAGCTGTAAAATCTCACCGAGCAACCTGGAAATCTGATACCACATGATAGAGGCAAGGGTCCCGATCTTTCGATGAGATGGTGGCTATCGTTCTGGTGGAAGTCGACTTTGACGATCCGACTACGAACGTGCAAGGACGCCGCGCCTTAGCAATCGCTAAACCAACTACAAGAGGTTATTGACCACGCCGGAGCATGATCAACCTGACCATGAGGGTCTATTTGCTGCAAGCAACGATGAACAAATAAGAAATTGAAATTGCAATCTGGATATTGTGAATATAAGAGGAAAGTTTTATTGATGAAGGTGGGGTTCTGTGACGTCTTTGTCTGGTCGTTGAAGACAAACGAAGTACGCAAAGTTGCAGCTATGGCAAACTTTTAATCTAAACAAAACCCGAAGTCTAAACAATGCCCTAAGGGCTGTATATATGGACGAAGAGGGGGGATTTCGTGGCCCTTGGAGGAGGTGTCCGAAACCAACCCTAACTCTTGTATCCCCACACATACAGACTCTAAAAACAACCTATAGTTAAGTATTTCGAAAATACATGGGTCTGGCCCAATAATAAGGTGACGCGGCACCTAGAATAGCCTCTGGACGAAATTTATGAAGTGGCATCTTGTATATTTCATCCAAGGCTTCATGCACTCCTTATGGTGGCTTCAAAGTCCTGAAATCATCATTTGTAACTCCGTTCTTGATCCCCTTGCGCATGCCATCATCTCCATGCTTGAACTTGCTCCAAGTTTCATCTTTCTTGTCCAAACTAGGCCCTTAATTTGTAAGCAAAACAAATGTATGCAATTTAGGCAGCATCATATTCTCATGAACATTAGAATCGTTACCAAGAAACGAAAGTATCTGATAATTCAAGTGGTGTGCGCGAGCTCTAGTAATTGGTCCAGTATGTATAGCAGCAGGGGTTGTGGGTGTAACAATGGTATTGATGTCCTCATCATATCCCTAGAAAGCTTTACGATGAGTGGGAACCTACTATTAAGATTAAAATTTAAGATTATGAGTGACATGCTTTGTGTGATTTGGGTGCTAGCGTTTCCATGATTCCAAAAACTTTATGTGATGTACTAGGTTTCTGTGAATTTGATGATTCTTCTTTAAATTTGCATCTAGCGGATTTCACTATTAAGAAACCTATGGTAAGTATTAGTGATGTTCTTATTGTTGAGAATAGGAATTATGTGCCCATAAATTTTATTGTGCTTGACATAGATTGCAATCCTACATGTCCTATTATTCTTGGTAGACCTTTCCTTAGAACGAATGGTGAAATTATTGATATGAAAGAAGGAAATACTATATTTCAATTTCCGTTAAGGAAGAGCATGGAACACTTTCTAAGAAATAAAATTAAGTTGCCATATGAATCTATTATGAGGGCTACTTATGGTTTGCATACCAAAAATGACAATACCTAGATCTATGTTTGATGCCTAGCTACGGGCGTTAAACAATAGCGCTTGTTGGGAGGCAACCCAGTTTATTTTTACGTTTTTTGATTTTGGTTCTGTTTTTCAGTAAATACACACTATTAACTCTGTAGTAACTGTGTTTTGGTGTTTCAATTACTGTTTGAGCCAAGCAAGACCTTTGGGATGGTCTACAGTGATAGTTGATTTGATCTTGCTAAAAAACAAAACTTTTGCGCTCATTGCAGAAAATTCAGTAAATCATAGAAATGTCCTTTTGACCTGAATTTTTTACACAAGGTTGATATACAAATTTTCAATGTTGTCCTAATATTTCATAATTTTTGGAGACACATAGGTATACGAAGTTTTCAGATTGCTACAGACGGTTCTGTTTTTGACAGATTCTGTTTTCTATGTGTTGTTTGCTTATTTTGATGAATCTATGAGTAGTATCGGGGGGGGGGGTATGAACCATGGAGAGGTTGGAATACAATAGATATTACACCAATATAAATAAAGAATGAGTTCACAACAGTACCCAAAAGTGGCGATTTATTTTTATTATACTAACGGATCTTATGAGTTTTTCTGTTGAGTTTTGTGTTGTGAAGTTTTCAAGTTTTGGGTGAAGATTTGATGGACAATGGAATAAGTAGTGGCAAGATCCTAAGTTTGGGGATGCCCAAGGCACCCCAAGGAAATATTCAAGTATAACCAAACATCTAAGCTTAGGGATTCCTCAGATGGCATGCCCTCTTTTGTGTTTGTCCATCGGTAAATTTACTTGAGGCTATATTTTTATTCACCACATGATATGTGTTTTGCTTGGAGCATCTTGTATGATACGAGTCTTTGTTTTTTAGTCTTCCACAATCATCCTTTCTGTAAACATCTTTTGACATGGACACACATGAATCATGAATTTATTAGAATACTTTATGTGCTTCACTTATATCTTTTGAGCTAGGCAGTTTGCTCTAGTACTTCACTTATATCTTTTTAGAGCACGACAGTGGCTTTATTTTATAGAAATTGTTGAACTCTCATGCCTCCCTTATATTATTTTGAGAGTATCTAAACACCACTCGACCATCCTTGGAAGACCCTTTTTAAATACTGCAGGTGCTATTATTGATTGCAACAAGGGCAAAGTCTCTTTTCATGTTAATGGTAATGAGCATATGGTACACTTTCGGAAGAAACAACCTCAAGTTCATAGTATCAATTCTATTGGAAAATTTTCAACTATTACTATTGGAGGTTTTGAATTCCCTCTTCCCACTATCAAAAAGAAATATGATATTCTTATTGTTGGGGACATGCATATCCCCGTTGAGGTAACCAAGTGTTATTCGAAAATTCTTCGGTTTCATGTTATTCGAAAGAAGTTTGTTAATAAGACTTGATCAACCTTGTCAATGGATTCCTTTTGATGGGCATGAGATGGATGAATTTAGAGATCACAACTTTCTGTACCTACTTTTTACTTTCTGTTATTAGAATAAATAAAGAAAAAATAGCAGTATTCCTCTGTTTTCGGAGTTATCTTGCAATAAAAAATGTCCCGAAAATAACAGTTCTCAAAATGCCCTGAAAATTTAGTAAGATTTTTTATAGAACATTTTAAAATTTCTGGCACTGAGAATGCACCCATGGGGTTGCACAAGTGGACCACAAGGGTGGAGGTCGTGCCCTACCCCCTGGGCGCGCCCCCTGCCTTGTGGGTCCCCCTCACTTATTCCGGCACCCATCCACTTCGTCTTCCTCTAGAAAAAATCATCTCGTTGCTCAAACCCGTGTTCTAGCTCATATTGCTGCCATTTATGATCTCATTGTGCAAAGCTCCATTTGCAAAACTGTTTTGGGGGATTGTTCTTTAGTATGTGACTCCTCCAATGGTCCAATTAGTTTTTTTCTAGTGCATTATTTATTACAATTTTTTGCCGCTGTGCTGACCTTGTTCTTGAGATTGCATGCCAAATTTATATGGTCCAAAGTAGTTTTGATGCATGATATAGCCTATAGACACTTTTAGGAGTAGTTTCTATCAATCTTGTTGAGTTTGGTTCACTTCTATTTTGAGCCACTAAAAATTTCAGAAATTTTTCATAGGAAGAAAATGTTTAGGAAAATATACCAAGGTGGTTCCTTGAGGAAGCAAGCCCCAAGGCTCTCTATACGTGAGTCGGGATTTGAACCACCAAGAGAAGCTCAAGTACGACCTTGTGAATGGCCGTTGGATCAATTCATTGTTCATGCAGGTTTCAAGGATGAATTTGATGCATATGTACAAAATGCTGGCCTCGAGGACTTCGTGTCAGATAAGTGTCAGCTATACTATCACCTCACTGTTTCATTTATGCGAAGATTTAAATTTACATCCTAACGCAATACTCATTCTGTCCTATTTGATCTTTATGATAAATCATATACCATGGACCTAGGAGATTTTAATGATGCATGCAAAATCCCACAATGGGGCATTCTTAGTGGGCCTCACAAAACTGAATACAATGATTTCCTTGCTAGCATCACTGTGGGAGAAACTAGAAATATTACACAAGCTTCCATGGGGAGCATTCATTTTCATGCCATACATTATTTTGCTCTCTTCATAGGTAGATGAATTAATGGTAAAAATGATTATAGACACCTTTGTGCATCGGATCCTAGTGTCCTCAAGTGTGCGGTGTTGGGTGACAAGCGATACAATTTAGGGGCTATTATTGCGAGGAGATTACTCCTTAATGCTAAAGATGGAGCTTTCTTTGGTGGAATTTATGCCATCCGTTTAGCTAATTATCTTGGGGTGCCCATAAAGGGGAATGACATTGAGTTACCACCTGCTTTCCTTGATTATAATGCTTTGGTACACTATCAGTTTCTTGTGAGGAATGAACAGTCCCTTCTGTACCGACTAATCTTTGACCGACAGCGCGCTGTCCATATTACTCTTCCCGCTCCTGCCTTCTTTAACTTTTAGGTAAGAGGGAGATATTTTATAACCAGGGAGGAGGCAGAGGAGTATGAGAGAGAGGTGGAGGCCGCTCGCCTCCATGCTGCAACCCTTCAGGCCGTAGCTGTTGCATCCCAGTACAACCCCGACTATAACATTGGATATCCGCCAGGCCAGGCATGGCCATACACCAACTTAGGCCAAAAGCGTAAGCTTGGGGGAGTACGTATTTCTCACCGACATTGCATTCATGTTCACACACTCACTCCAGTTGTTGGTGTTCATACCTTTTCATTGTATTATCCATGTTAGTTAATTTCTTTTCCCGCTTTCTTCTTGCGTGTTTGAAATCTTTGAGAAAAAACAAAAAAAAGTTGTAGCTTCTTTTTAGTTTCCTTCCTTGTTTAGTAGTAGTACCATTAAATGAAAAGCCCAAAAGATTTCTTGTTCTTCTTTTGCTTGTTGGGAGCTTTTGCGTGTAAATAGTTTTTCTCGTTCTTGTTTTTGCTTTCTTCAGGAAAAAAAAACTCCAAAAACATTTCAGTGTGTTTCTTTGAATTTTTTTCCTTTCTTTGGGTCGAGAGGAGAAGACCACGATGAAATTAATGAGTGGCTCTCATATGCATTATTGTTGACCTAACAAAAAGCCCATATTACCTTGTCATCTCCTTTGAATAAATGTTTGCAGATTCCAGCTTAGTCCAATGCACGTGCACGCTTATTACTATCCACACCGTTCGGTCTTGTAAGTGAAAGGCAATAATGATGATATATGATGAAATGATTGAGATGAGGAAAAGCTGGTATGAAATCTACCTATCTTGTTTTTTGTAAATATGATTAGTTCATCGTTATTGATTCAGCCCATTATGAATAAAACATGTTTACAATGACAATTAGAGATTATAGTTACACATGCCATTCTTAATTAGGAAGGAGTTTATAATGGTTTACCTTGCGTGCCAACACGTAACTCCTAGCTATCATACTATTGAATGATTCGAGTGACTTGACTTGGCACATGTTCACGCATGTAGTTGAAACAAAATCAACATAGCCTCCATGATATTTATGTTCATGATGATTTATATCCTACTCATGCTTGCACTCAATGTTCGTTAATCTCAATGCATGTTTATGACTGTTGTCGCTCTCTAGTTGGTCGCTCCTCGATCTTCTGCTATCCTTCACTTGTACTAAGCGGGAATAATGCTTGTGCATCCACTTCCAGAAACCCAAAGTTGTTCCATATGAGTCCACCATACCTACCTATATGCGGTATTTACCTGCCATTCCAGGTCAATTTCCATGTGCCATACTCTAAACCTTCAAATGATAATCTGTTTTGTATGCCCGAATCGCTCGTGTAGCGAGTGGGGGTTGTTAGTATCTTCCATGCTAGGTGGGTTATTCTCATGGTGAGTGTTTATTCACTTGTCATTCACGAGAAAGTGGCGGGTAATCGGGATGCCCAGTTCCATGCTCAAATCAAATCAAAATATAATATCAAACAAAACTCCCCCAGGAATGTTGTTTGTATGGACAGTACCCGTTGTTTCAGACCAGTCGTGGAGTGTGCTTGTTGGTGGAGGGGGGGGGTAAGAAATTTACCATTCTGTTTGGGAACCGCCTATAATGTATCTAGCATGGAAGATACTGAGATCTCTTGGTTGTTATGTTGACAATGAAAGAATACCGCTCAAAATTATATTCATCTCTGTTTTAAAGCTCGAGCTCGGGCACCTCTGCAAATCCCTACTTCCCTCTGCGAAGGGCCTATCTATTTAGTTTTATTGTTGAGTCATCATCCTATTATAAAAAGCATCAGTTAGAGAGCACCGCTGTCATTTGCATGTGTTGTTATTAATTGATATTGATTATGACTGTGAGTGAATCTCTTTTGCCATGAATTACAATGTCTAGTCAAAACTTGATCTTCAGGGGTGCTCTGCATTTATGTTTTGCGGTCTCAGAAAGGGCTAGCGAGATACCATTTTTTATATCATATCATGATTGTTTTGAAAGAGTGTTGTCATCTGAGATTTATTATTATTGCTCGCTAGTTGATTATGCCATTGATATGAGTAAATGTGAGACCTAAATGTTATTGTGAATATGGTTAGTTTATAATCTTTGCTGAAAACCTAAATGCTGGCTATACATATTTGCAACAACAAGATCAAACAGTGTTTGTAAAAGTTTTTCTTTATCACTTTCAGTTTGTCAACTGAACTGCTTGAGGACAAGCAATGGGTTAAGCTTGGTGAAGTTGATACGTATCCATCGTATCTACTTTTCCAAACTCTCTTGCCCTTGTTTTGGACTCTAATTTGCATGATTTGAATGGAACTAACCCAGACTGACGCTATTTTCACTTGCTACTATGGAAAACAATCATTTGAGGGGTTTGTTCGGGGTATCTTCACCTCGAACGGAACCACAATTAGTTGCCCCTCAACCTACTGCACCTACTGAAAATATTGGTTATGAAATTCCTTCGGGTATGATAGAACAACTGCTAGCTAATCTTTATGAAGGAGATGGAACTGAACATCCTGATATGCACTTGATATATGTGGATGAAATTTGTGGATTGTTTAAGCTTGCAGGTTTACCCGGAGATGAAGCTAAGAAGAATGTTTTCCCTTTTTTGAGGGAAAAGCATTGGCATGGTACAGGCTATGCGATGATATTGGATCTTGGTATTGGAACCGGTTGAAATTGAAATTCACAAAAAAATTATCCTACACATCTAGTTCATCATGATCGAATTATATACATAGTTTTGGCCTCGTGAAGGATAAAGTATCGCTCTATATTGCAGAAGGCTTAATTCAATGTTATATTCATGCCCCAATCATGAGCTCTCAAGAGAAATTATTATTTGGATTTTTTATGATCGGCTTTCTCATGATGATCGATCCATGCTCGATACTTCATGTGCTGGTTCTTTTATGAAGAAGACTATTTAATTCAAGCCAGATCTTTTAGAAAGAATTAAACGTAACTCTGAGGATTGGGAACTCGACGAAGGTCAAGAGTCAAGTATTAAAGCTTAATTTTGATTGTGTTAAATCTTTTATGAATACCGATGCCTTCCACAAGTTTAGCACTAAATATTGACTTGACTCTGAGATTATAGCCTCTTTCTATGAATCATTTTCTAGACATGTTGATCTCCCTAAGGAAAAGTGGTTCAAACATCATCCCCATATTAAGAAGAAATTAAAGAACCGGTAATATCTAAAGAATAAACTATTATTTACAATGTTGAACCAGTTGTGCCTGCTGCTTATATTGAAAAACCACCTTTCCCTATTAGGATAAAAGAACATGCTAAGGTTTCAACTGTGGTTCTCAAAAGTAATATTAGAGCACCTAGAACTTCAGAACAAATCAAAGTAGAACCTAGTGTTGCTATGGTTAAATATCTCCTAGTAGAAAATATTGATGGGCATGTTATTTACTTTTGTGATGAAGCTGCTAGAATTGCCGAACCCGATGAGAAGGATAAACATAGACCTATTGTTGGCATGCCTGAGATCACTATTATCATGGTTTATGTGACTTGTGTGCTAGTGTGAATGCTATTCCTTTTACCTTATATCAAGAAATTATGGATGATATAGCAGCCGCTGAAATAGAAGACATAAATGTTACTATCAAACTTGCTAATAGAGACACCATCACACCACTTGGGATTGTTAGAGACGTTGAAGTCTTGTGTGGGAAAGTAAAATACACTACTGATTTTCTAGTTCTTGCTTCCCCACAAGATGATTTTTGTCCCATTATTTTTGGTAGACCTTTCTTGAACAATGCTAAAATAGATTGTTAAAAACAAATTGCCGGTGTTAGTTTTGGTGATGAGTCTCATGAGTTTAATTTCTCTATGTTTAGTAGAAAACACCATAAGCAAGAATTACCTAGTAAGGATGAAACAATTGGTCTTACTTCTATTGCCGTGCCCCTACTGATCCACTAGAACAATATTTTCTAGACCATGAAAATGATATGCATATGCATGAAAGAAATGAAATAGATAAAATTTTCTTTGAACAACGACCTCTGTTCAAACACAATTTGCGTATTGAAACTCTAGGTGGTCCTCCTCCACCTAAGGGTGATCTAGTGTTTGAATTAAAACAATTGCCAGACACTCTGAAATATTCTTATCTTGATGAGAAAAAGATATATCCTGTTATCATTAGTGCTGACCTTTCAGAACATGAAGAAGAAAGATTCTTGAAAATTCTAAAGAAGCACCGAGCTGCTATTGGGTATACTCTTGATGATCTTCAGGGCATTAGTCCCACTCTATGTCAGCACAAGATTAATATGGAACCTGATGCTAAACCCGTTATTGATCATCAATGACGTATAAATCATAAAATGAAAGAAGTTATAAGAACTAAAATATTAAAGCTTCTTGAAGCAGGTATAATCTATCCCATAGCAGATAGTAGATGGGTAAGTCCCGTTCATTGTGTCCCTAAGAAAGGAGGTATCATTGTTGTTCCTAATGATAAAAAGGAACTTATTCTATAAAGAATTATCACTGGCTATTGAATGGTAATTGGTTTTAGAAAATTAAATAAAGCAACTAGAAAAGATCATTACCCTTTGCCTTCTATTGATCAAATGCTAGAAAGACTATCTAACCACACACTTTTTCTTCCTTGATGGATATTCTGGTTTTTCTCAAATACCCGTTTCACAACCCGATCAAGAGAAAACCAGCTTTACTTGCCCTTTTGGAACTTATGCTTATAGACGTATGCCTTTTGGTTTATGTAATGCACCTGCTCCGTTCAAATATGTATGCTTGCTATATTCTCTGAATTTTGTGAAAAGATTATTTTTTTTGAAGGTTAGGACAGTAGGAAAGGCTCCTACTGCTTTATATATTACCAAATATGAAAGTTTGTTACATATGCACAGCGTGGAGAGGGGGGGGGCAGGAGGGAGAGAAACAACTACATGGCTAAGTTACAAGATGGAGGCAATATCCTTAGCAATGATTCCTATATAGATCTCCCTATGAATAGGTTCAATGTATAGTATCCAAAGTGTCATGCACCAGGTGTTTTTTGTGGTCAGGTAGTCTGTGTAGGAGATCTCGAAAGTCATTAATGAACCTCCCTTTCCATGAGTCAATGCATGGCCGCATGTTTCTAAAGTGATTTTTATTGCGTTCTTTCCATAAGCTCCAGGCTGCCAGGAGGAATATCTCCACGATCATTTTGTGATGGTGTCTTTCTTTCAATTTTTCCAGCAGCTGGAGGCGGTGTTGATGGTTGCTCCATGTGATGTTCAGTATCCTCCAGCAGGCCTGGCTAAAAGTGCAGTGGAAGAAGAGATGCTCCACTGTTTCTTCAATGTGTTGGCCACATAGCAAACAATCCAAATTGGTCCCTATGTTATAATTTCTCCACTTGAGCATGTTCCTTGTATTAAGATGGCCAGATTGGAGGAGCCACCCAAAAACCTTTATTTTTGCCGTGCATTTAGTTTTCCATAGCCAGTTGAAAGCCACATGCGCCTTTATCTCTCTGAAGTAGTAGCTGTAATATGATGTTGTTTTAAAACTGTGTGCACCCCAACAGCAGATCCATGTATCATTCTCATTTGTGAGTTCCACAGTAGCTAATTCCCTTTGAATCTGCCTCAACTCATCGTGGGCTTTTACTGAAAGTGGGAGATGAAAGGTTGCAGCCAGATCAGATGTGTTGAGGAAGGTTTGAATCGGAATGTCACCGTTCTTGCAGTAAGAAAATGCTCTTGGGTATTTTTCCTCATAAATGGAATGGTTCCAGTCATCTTTCTATAACAGGGCGGAGCTGCCATTGTGCACATTGACTTGGGTTATTCCCCGATAAATTGGCATTAATTGGATGAGGTCTCGCCACCAAAAGGATCCGCAAGGTTCTCTTGCATGGGGTACAGAATCTGTATAATATGTATTCCAGATGAGGCTAACCCAAGGCGTGTCTTGCTGATTGTAGAACTTGTGTAGGAGTTTGAGCAGCAAAGCGTCATTTTGAATATGAAGGTCCAGGACCCCGAGTCCACCGCTCTGTTTTGGGCGGCAAACCATGGACCAAGCAGCCAGCGAGTTGCATTTGTCTCCATTGTCCATTTTCTTATTCCAGAGGCAGTATCTCCTGATTTTGTCCAATTGTGCAATGATTTTCGGAGGGAGTCTTAAGGTGCCCACGGGGTAGATAGCCAGCGACGTGATGAGGGGGTTTAGGAGTGCTAATCTACCTGCATAGGACATGAGTGACATAGCCGCAGTGACTTTTCTTTCTGCCTTGCAAACAAACGGTGTCAGATCTGAAATGGAAGGTCGAGTGGTGCCTAAGGGTAGCCCAAGGTAAGTGAATGGCATGGTTGCTTAAACACAGCCAAAAATCGCTGCCAGCTCATCACATTTGTCCTGAGGGGTGTTGATGGGCACCAACGTTGACTTATGAAAATTGATTTTGAGTCCCATAGAAGTGGCATAATCATCAAGAATCTGTTTGATCTTGTTGGCTTGATTGATGCAGGCAGGGAGGACAATTATGGTGTCGTTAGCATACTGAATCACCAGGTACTCGTTATTTCCTTTTGGCGGGATTGGGTGTTGGATGATTTGGTTTTGAAGTGCCTCATTTAGAGCGGTTTGGAGCAGGTCCGCTGCCAACACAAATAACAATGGTGATAGAGGGTCGCCCTGACGTACACCACATTTACAGAGAAATTATCGACCTGGCACCCAGTTGAGAAGCACCGAGGATTTGCCCAATGAGAAGATATTTTCCATCCAGTTTAGCCATTGGGTTGGAAAGCCCATGTGTTTCATAATTAGCATCATCGCAGGGTGTTGGATCGTATCAAAAGCCTTTGCGAAGTCTAGTTTCAGCAGTACAATCTCTCGTTTGGACGCTTGGCACTAATGAATATACTCGAAAGCCCATGCATGGCAGTCGTGGATGGATCGACCACGGAGGAAGCCATATTGGTTGCGATGAACAATCTTTAAAATAATTTTATGGAGGCGATTGGCAAGTATCTTGGTTATAAGCTTGAGGCAGCAATTCAGGAGTGTGATCGGGCAAAAGTCATTGACTGTCACAGGAGCATTATTCTTAGGTATTAAAGTGATATGCCCATAGTTGATGCTCTCTAGATTTAAATGCCCCTCATGGAATTCTTCACATACTTGATAAATGTCATTTTTGATAATGGGCCAGCAAGCTTTAATGAATGCCCCGTTAAACCCATCCGGTCCGGGGGCCCTATCTGGTGGCATTTCTTTGACTACCGCGTCGATTTCTGCATGTGTAAATGGGGTAATCAGGCTATGAAAATCAACTTCTTGTAGGAGCATCTGTGAGAGGTTGAACTTCATTGGTTGTGGATCGTAGGATCCTAGTCTGTCTTTGTATGTGTCAAACAGGATCGCTTCTTTCGTTATGTGGTCTTCCACCTCAGCTCCATTGTGGTCTTGCAAGGTTTTTATAAAGTTCTTTCTGTATCTTTCCATGGCCACCGCTTGAATTTTTTTTTGAATTCTCATCACCAAAGTGAATCCATCTGATGGTGCATCGTTTTTTCCAGTGCTCTTTTTGGTATTGTAGCAGGCGAAGCAAATGTTTTTTGAGTATATCTCTAAAATTACATTCTGGCAACGTGAGGGATCGCCGATTAGCAATACTGTCGAGTTCAACCAGAGCTTTGTTGGTGTTCTCAATCGCAATCTTCAGTCGAGAGATATGGCGGCTCCAATGTTTGAGAGCATGCCAGACTGCCTTCAGTTTTTGACACAGACGGGATGCTGCGTTGGACTTCTTGTTATATTTGATCAGTTTATTCCAGGCTAGGGACACAACATCCATAAACCCTGGGTGTGCGATCCAGTAAGTTTCAAACCTAAAAATCTTACTTCGCGGTATTGATGTCTGAATGGCCATAGAGCAGGGGACATGATCAGATACTGGCTTACCTAGGGGGGTCACAGTGGTGTTTGGAAACGTGGCAGTCCAGTTTAAGGATGTAAAAAACCAGTCGAGCTATTCCAACAGAGGGTTATGTTGCATGTTAGACCACGTATATCTTCTGCCCTTTATAGGTAGCTCAGTAAGATTTTGTTCACGTATGAAGTCATTGAAAGTGAACATATCGTGGATATCTCCTCCAGGTTTATTATGATTTTCCGGCGAGCGTATATAATTAAAATCACCCAAAATGAGCCAATCTTTTGTCAAGGGTATGTGCATGTCAAAAAGCCATTGTGTATATGTGGATCTTTGTTCACCTTGACAAGGACCGTGTACATTCATCAGTTTCCAGCAATGACCCGATTGGGTTGACGTAAGTTCTACCCCCAGAGCAAATGGTTCAGATAAGAAAACCCATCCCGTGAAAAGGTGACTATTCTATATCGTAATAATACCACCAGAAGCGCCTCTCGATGGAATATAAGCAAACTTATCAAAACGTTTGGGACATAAAGCTTTAAGGGAGGAATCATCAAAGCATGGTATTTTTTATTCTTGTAAACAGATAACCGCACAGCCACTAACGCTGATCACATTAGAAAGAGCTAGTTGCTTGTCTGACAAATTAAGTCCACGGATGTTCCAACATAACACGTTCCAGTTTTGCAAAAGAGGCATAAAAGAAAAGATACGGTAAGATAACTAGATCGAGGAGGTCGATCCATCCGCCGGCTTGGAGAGCGCAGCCACCGTCAGTTCTTCTGCTGGAATAGCACATAACTGTGTGCCAATAGCTTGCATTGATTCAATTGTCGTTGGAGGTGGGATTTCTGAGTCTTGCACTTGAGGCAGGTGGTCATCTGCACTTGTGAAAAGATTGTTGATGTTTTCATGGATGTTTTTTTTGTTTATGGAACTTCCTTTGATGATTTCTTAAGCAACCTTGATCGAGTTTTACAGAGATGTGAGCAAACTAATCTTGTATGAAACTGGGAGAAGTGCCACTTTATGGTAAATGAAGGCATTGTCTTGGGACATAAAATTTCTGAATGAGGTATTGAGGTGGATAAAGCTAAAGTTGATGCGATTGAGAAAATGTCATGTCCTAAAGATATTAAGGTATTCACACTTTCCTTGATCATGCTGGTTTCTACAGGAGGTTTATTAAAGACTTCTCTAAAATTTCTAGTCCTCTTAATATTTTACAAAAGGATGTTCCATTTGTTTTTGATGATGATAGTGTAGAAGCCTTTGAAACACTGAAGAAAGCCTTAACTTCTGCACCTATAGTACAACTACCTGATTGGAACTTGCCTTTTGAAATTACGTCTGATGCTAGTGATTATGTTGTTGGTGCTATTCTGCGACAAATAGTTGATAAAAAATTGAATGTTATCCATTATGCTAGTAAAACTCTAGATAGTGCTCAACAAAATTATGCTACTACCGAAAAAGAATTTTCAGCAGTTGTGTTTGCTTGTAATAAATTCATATCTTACATTGTTGATTCTAAAGTAACTGTTCACACTTATCATGCTGCTATAAAATATCTCATGGAAAAGAAAGATGCTAAACCTAGACTCATCAGGTGGGTTCTTTTGCTACAAGAGTTTGATTTACATATTACTTATAGAAAAGGAGCTGATAACTTGTGTAGGTTAGAAAATGTTCTTGATGACCCACTACCCATTGATGATAGTTTTCCCGATGAACAAATAGCTGCAATAAATGTCTCTCATAACACTCCTTGGTATGCTGACGATGCTAATTACATTGTTGCTAAATATATACCACCTAGTTTCACTTACCAACAAAAGAAAAAATCTTCTATAATTTAAGACATTACTTTTGGGATGACCCACAACTCTATAAAGAAGGGGTAGATGGTATTATTACACATTGTGTACCTGAGCATGAACAGGAACAAATCCTATGGAAATGTCACTCCGAAGCTTATGGAGGACATCATGCGGCAGACAGAACTACTCACAAGGTATTGCAATCTGGTTTTTACTGGCCTACTCTCTTCAAGGATTCTCATAAGTATGTTTTATCTCGTGATGAATGCCAAATAATTGGTAATATCGGTAAGCGTCAGGAAATGCCTATGAATTATTCACTTGTTGTTGATTATGTCAACATGTCCATTTGATGTTTGGGGTTTTGATTACATGGGACCTTTTCCTTCCTCTAATGGCTATGCTCATATTTTGGTTGTTGTTGATTATCTCACTAAGTGGGTAGAAGATATTCCAACTAGTAGTGATGATCACAACACCTCTATTAAAATGCTTAAAGAAGTTATTTTCCCGAGGTTTGGAGTCCCTAGATATTTAATGACTGATGGTGGTTCACACTTTATCCATGGTGCTTTCCATAAAACGCTTGCTAAGTATGATGTTAACCATAGAATTGCACCACCCTATCATCCCCAATCTAGTGGTCAAGTTGAACTTAGCAATAGAGAAATAAAACTAATATTACAAAAGACTGTCCACAGGTCCCAAAAGAATCGGTCTAAGAAATTAGTTGATGCACTTTGGGCCTACAGAGCAGCATATAAAAATCCTACGGGTATGTCTCCTTGTAAAATGGTTTATGGAAAAGCTTATCATTTGCCTCTTGAGTTAGAACATAAAGCATATTGGGCAATTAAAGAACTGAACTTGCCGGTGAAAAGAGGTTATTTGATATTAGCTCATTGGATGAATGGAGAACCCAAGCTTATGAAAATGCCAAATTATTTAAAGAGAAAGTTAAAAGATGGCATGAAAAAAGAATCCAAAAGCGGGAGTTCAAAGTTGGAGAATATATTCTTTTATACAACTCTTGTTTTAGATTCTTTGCAAGAAAACTTCTCTCCAAGTGGGAAGGACCATATATTATCGAAGAGCTTTACCGCTCTGGAGCTATCAAAATAAATAATGCCGAAGGTACTAACCTGAAGGTTGTCAATGGGCAAAGACTTAAACACTATATTTTAGGTACACCTATTAATGTTGAAAGCAGTATTATCCAAACTATGACACCAGAGGAGCACATAAAAGAAACCTTCTGGAACACTCCAGAATCGTGAATAAAAGCAGGTACGTGATACGGTAAGTAAACGGACTCCGAAAAATCCAATTTTTTGTCAATTTTGGAATATCACAAAAAATAGGAAAATAATAAACAACCAAGAAGGCAACCGAGGAGGGCGCAAGACACCAGGGAACGCCTGGCTTGGCTGGCGCGCCCAGGTGGGTTGTGCCCACCTCAGGTACCTTCCGAACTCCGTTTTTATCTCATTTGCTTGTTTCCCAAGATAAAAAATCTTTATATACCCCATGAACCTATTAAGCACTGTATCGTGGAGAAATATTATGTTCTTCTTTCTCGCTGTTTTTCTGGCAGATATGAAAATATGTCATCTCAAGACTCGGATGGTGAGAGCTATGTTGCTGATTATATTGCAAACCCAAGGTTTATGGAGACGTGGAGCATTATGGTTGGACCAGGAGGAAGAAGAAGACTATAATCCTAAAGGGAAGGAGGATACAAGCTCAGATGAAGATGAAGTTCCACTGCCCCAACCTGGGGGCATGCACGTGGAATTCAAAAAGTCAAGTCTCCCCAATAAAGCAAAGAAACCTAAGGTCTAGTTTATCCCTTTTCGTCTTCTACAGGAAAACATGCAAGAACTATGGAAAAAGATATTAACGCTGGAGCTGGAGATTGATGACTTGAGGGAGGAAATTTCCATCCTCAAGCGTAAGATGAGGAGGAAGTGTGAAGCTACTACATCACCACCACCACCATCACCTTCTTCACCACCAAAGGAGACTTAAGTATCGGGTATGGGCACTCCCCTTGGCTTGTGCCAAGCTTGGGGGAGGTGCCTTGGTATCGTATCACACCACCTCTTTTGCCTTTATTTATCTTAGTCTGATCTTTAGTTATCTTTTGAATTAGTTGAATAAAAGTTTAGTTCGATCCTTTTCGAGTGTTTCGCTTAGTGATCTATCTATCTTTGTAATCGTGTGCAATATATATAATAAATTTTAGTTCGATTTTTCTTTCTTTACCTTTATTTTTCAATCAAAATAAATAAAAACAATAATGAAAAAGATCATATGCTAATATTATGGTAAGTAATGACATCACATAATGAAAACTATAAGTGGTAAAATTTATTGGAGATTGACAAACATAGCATTGGTCAATGATGCAATTCATGAAAGAATTAATAAGGGAAGAGAAGATTCACATGCAAATATACTGTCTTGGGAAATCTTTTATGATTGTGAGCCCCCATCAAAATATTTTATTCTAAAAATTTTGATGTTGGACAAGGAAGGCAACATAATGATTTATGTTTGTTCATATTCACGTAGAAGTTATATTGTCATAGATCCTTTAACATGTGGTGCTTGCCCCTATCTTTGCTAGCCAAAAATTCCGCATTAAGTAGAGACACTACTTGTGCATCCAAAAACCTTTAAACCCAAATCTTGTCTTGAGAGTCCACCATACTAACCTATGGATTGTGTAAGATTCTTCAAGTAAATTGTCATCGGTGCAATAAGGCAATAAAATTGCTTGTAAAAGTGTTGGATCATATAGTGTAAGAGAAAATTGAGCGTTGTACGAACTTGTGATGGCAAAATAATAAAGGCGACAAACTGCATAATAAAGGTTGCTATCATAAGGGGCAATATAACGTGATGTTCTTTTGCACTAAGAGATTGAGCATACAAACCAAAAAGCGCATGACAGCCTCTGCTTCCCTCTTCGAAGGGCCTATCTTTTACTTTTATGTATTTACTTTTATGCAAGAGTCAAAGTGTTCTTCCCTATTCCTTTTTATTTTCTCTTTTGCAAGCATCATGTGGTGAGGAAAGATCTAGGCACATATATCCAGTTGGATGTGTGTGAGCATGTGTTATTATTATTGACATCACCCTTGAGGTGAATACGTTGGGAGGCGAAACTATAAGCCCCTATCTTCCTATGTGCTTGGTTGAAACTTTTTGCTCATGGGTATGCGGTGAGTGTTAGCAATCATAGAAGACTATATGATGGTTGAGTATGTGGACTTGCCAAAAGTCTCTGATACGTGACCCTTCCTGAAACGATGATGAATTGTAGTTGCAAAGTTGACTGAGAACATAGTTTGTTGGTTTTCAATAGAGTTTATGCTTTATACTTCGATGTTGTGATGAATTGTTACTTGTTCATGAGAAGTTATATGATAAAAGTTATGTGATAAATTTTTTATGATAAAGTTTGTTGCTGTTATAATAATATGCATGGTGCTTCTATGTCCACATTTTGTTTTTATCTACACCTCTCTCTCTAAGCATGTGCACATGCTTTTCAATATCGGTTTTCTGCTTGAGGACAAGCAAGGTCTAAGCTTGGGTGAATTGATACGTACATTTTGCATCATGATTAACTACAATTATTTAGTATGTTTTTATGCATAATAATGCTTTTTGGAGTAATTCTAATGCCTTTTCTCTCATAATATGCAAGGTTTACACAAAGAGGGAGAATACCGCCAACTAGAATTCTGGACCTAAAAATGGTACGTCAGAGTTACCTATTGTGCACATCTCCAAATGAGCTGAAAATTTACGGAGAATTTTTTTGGAATATATGAAAAATATTGGAGAAAATAATTATCGGAGGAGCCCCACCAGGTGGGCAAAACCCACCTGGGCACGCCAGGCTCCGCAGGCGGGCCCTGGTGGGTTGTGCCCTCCTCGGCCCACCTCCGGTGCCCCTCTTCTGATATATATGTCATTTTGACCTAGAAAAAAAATAAGGAGAGGACTTTGGGATGGAAGGCCGCCATCTTGAGGCAGAACTTGGGCTGTAGCACTTTTGCCCTCCTGTAGAGCAAATCCGTTGCGGGAACTTCGCTCCCAGAGGGGGAAATCATCATCATCGTCATCACCAACAACCCTCTCATCTTTGGGAGGGCAATCTCCATCAACATCTTCAACAACACCATCTCCTCTCAAACCCTAGTTCATCTCTTGTGTTCAATCTTTGTACCGGAACCTCAGATTGGTACATGTGGGTGACTAGTAGTGTTGATTGCATCGTGTAGTTTACTACTATATGGTTTATTTGGTGGAAGATTATACATTCAGATCCATTATGCTATTTAATACCCCTCTGATCTTGAGCATGATTATCATTGTGAGTAGTTACTTTTGTTCTTGAGGTCGCGCGAGAAATCTTGTTGCAAGTGTAAGTGCATCTAGTGCCCTTAGTGATTTTGGTGTATTAAAGACTTATAGGTTAAAGGACAAATGTGTTTGTGAGTGTACACATGTTATATAAGTCTATGAGGAGTTTGATATTTACGAATAAAGTCGACCCCTAAAAATGAATGTCTTCATTTGAAGACTTTGGTTTTCTTAAGGACTTTGAAAATGAGGAAATTGGTGTGACCTTGAAGACTTTGATATTGATGTGAGGATTGTGAAGTGTGAAGACTTTTGTTTTCATAGTTTCATTTTCTCTTTCTTGGGTCATAGGAAACAATGTACTTTTAAAGGGGGTCGAGGTAAAACTAAGGAAAAGTTTCCAAGTGATTCTCATCTCAAAGCCTACACATACCCAGTCCTTTGAGTGAAGCCTTTGGAAATCTCATACAGTTCTCTCAATTTCTTCAGTGATAGGGATGAAGATCTTCTGGTCTCTGAAGAATTTGTTCTGACTGAGGAGTTAGGAATTTGCCAGTGCGGATTACCTACAAGTGAGGAACATGATAGCCCTGTGGAATTTGAGAGCTCAAATTTCTGACCGTTGCTGTGCTACACGCCAGCTGTCCAAAATATCTTATCCACCTAACGATCATATCATTGAAGGGCATTTATGTCTTATCATGTCAGACTGCTCCCCAGCTATAAATAGCCGCCCCCTCAACCACTAGTTGGTTGGCCGCTCCGAGAGAAACTGACACTTGTCATTGAGAGCATCCGATCCTCCGAGGACTTTGAGAGAAAATCATCAGTGAAGAAAAACACAAAACCGCAACATGTAAAACCCAAAGTGATTGAACATCACTGAAGAGATTGTTCCTGTGTGGAACCAACGATTGTTAACTTTGAAGGTTGTGCATCTTCCAGACGGTTAGGCATCATGGTCTAGAGCATCCAAGAGGAATTGTGGATTGCTGATTGACCAAATCTGTGAAGGGTTTGGAAGTCACCTGTGAAGACTTACCACGAGTGATTGGGCGAGGTCTGTATGACCTTGGCTCAAGGAGAATACAGTAAGGATTGTGTGTCCTGGGACTGTGTGTCCTTTGGTTTAAATACCAAGATACTCCAACCAGATGTACAATTGTCACAACAGTTGGAACTGGTCTACCAAATCATTGTCTTCACCGAGCTACCGGTTCTATTTCCTCAACCCTTTCATTTCCTCATTCATGTGTTGATGAAATTGATCGTTACTATTTGAAGACTTTGCTTAAGACTTTCTCAATTTCCTCAATCCTATTTCTTTAGTCATCTTCTCTTCTGCCTGCTTATCCTATTTACACGCTACATGTGCTCTATGTATGTTTCATTTCATCTTGATGACTTTGTTTCGGTGTTGTTATCCATGCACCTGAGTACTTTTTCCGCTTCTTGTAGTTCGTCACTTAGCAAATTCCCAAATCTCTATTTCCCAAGTGACGAATTTGTAAAAATCGCCTAGTCACCCCCTCTAGTGGATATAACACACTTTCAGTTGGTATCAGAGCAAGGTACTCCCTTGTTCTGTGTAATTTTGGTTTAAACACCTGGAGTTTTAGTTATGTCGACCACAGGTATGAAGAGAGTGTCATGCGCCATCTTTAATGACCATGATTATCCCAAGTGGAAGGCCCTGATGAGGAAGCGCCTCTTGGTGATGAACTGCGAGCTGTGGACCATCACTAAAATTGGTCTTATCGATCTATGCAAGATGTAGCATGTTGATGACATTCGCAAGTTTACTTGGCTGGATACGATGGCGAAGGATATCATTTGCTCCTACCTATCCCGAGATCAATTCAGGCTCATTATGCATCTCTGCAATGCGAAGCTTATCTGGGACCGAATCTCTGACGTCTATGGAGGTCATCGATCTTGTCAGGATCCCTGGTTCCTTGAGTTTAAGGAATCACTCAAAACGATGACTTTCCAACCTGAATCATCTTCATCTTCAGCGCCATGCGTCATGGCAACAGGTGCCAAGGTACTCAAATATCCCCCATCTGAATCTAGTGAAGATGAATCTGATGATGAGCTCGGACCCAGCTAATCGAAACTTGCTAATCTTGCCACTAAACAACAGAAGGCTTTGGAAAGGATTCAAAATTTGCTAGAAAAAAGCGATGATCTATTGGGCGAGGAATTGAATCAGACTCAAACCTTGACTGATAATCTTCAACGACTATAGTCTAAGTTTGATAACCTTCAAGGTCATCATGTAACACTCATAGCTGATCATGAGAAGCTTTCTTGTGAATTTCTTCAGAGAAAGCAAGATATTGAGAAGCTAAGGGTGAGTCATGATGATCTTCAAAAGGAACATCATTCTTTGCTTGCTCAACAGATCATTTCCGATTAGGAAGAATTCATTCCACCTTGTTTGAAATGCATTGAACGAGAATCTGCTAATTCCTCACCTGAAAGTTCAAATACTTCTATTGCTGCAAATTCTTCAACTCTTTCTGTGGTCACAAATTCCTCATCTGAGGATACCACAAGTATCACTTACAATGTAGGGTTGAAGGAATTGTATCTGGCATGCATGTACAAAAGCCTCAAAGGGCATCAGGCTCTTTGTGATATGCTTAAGATGGAGATCCTCAACAAGAACCCTAGGAAAGAGGGTATTGCATTTGAAAGGAAACTCAATGCTGATGGGTCCTACTGGAAACCTGAGTAGTACCCCAAAACCACATAGGTTGCTGCAAAAGGACCTCCCGTAGATCCATCCACTTTATCTGGCTTTATATGTGAATCTTCATATTCATCTGATGAGTCATTTGACTCCAACTATAAGCTGCTCAAAAATCAGAATGGTGAGATATGTTGGATCTAACTACAGGAATGGTCCTCCTATGAAGAAAATATGGGTTCCCAAAAGGTGCCTTGAAAGTCTTCAGGTGAATGTCCTCATGACACCACCAGTGAAGAATAGGAACCCCAGATCAAATTCTTCATATGGACCAAACTCTTCATATGGATCAAAATCCTCACATGGATCAAATTCCTCATATGAACATCGTCGTGCAAATGCATTTGTGTCACAAGGAAACTCTAAGAGTCATGAATATGTGCATTATTCTTTAAATCATTATGTTCATAAGTCCTCGAAGAATTCCCTGCTTATTCATATGCATACTCTAACCCCTCCTTTGTGAAATGAAGTGCACTGGATTCAATGCCACCTTTCTCTTATGGAGCTCGCAGAATGATGAACTCTTTGCGACCCCTCCAGATGTGGGTGGTGTAGAAAAAGAACTAATCTCTTATGTAGGGTCAGGTCTCTGGACGAACTTGAACATCTGAAGAATTTGCTGGAGACCTAAGAATTTGCTGGACACAAGCTAATCATGAAGAAATGATTTACTCATTTCTCACGTCCTCATACTGCTATATCTGTTGCATTGTTTGATGAAATCCTATCTGACGAACTTGATGTGATATTCTTCACTCTGAAGTATATGAGTTCGTAAGATGCACTAATTCATCTGCAGGGTGAAACACCCAAAGCTACTAAGTGGGTCCTCGACAGTGGATGTACAAATCACATGACTAGTGACAAGAACTTACTGATGGACTCTGCTTTATCCCCATCGCATCTGAAGCATATCACCTACGCTGACAAAGGCAAAAGCAAGGTATTGGGTCTAGGTAGGGTTACAATCTTAAAGGATCGACACATGGACAAATTCATACTTGTCGAGTCCCTTGGATTCAACCTCATGTCTGTCTCAATGCTTTGTGATCTTGATATGGTTGGAATCTTTGGCAAATATTGTTGCATAGTACTCATGGAATCTGGAAAATCCAAAGTCTTCGAAGGTTTTAGGAGAGTAGACTTGTATATTGTTGATTTCTCTACAAGACCACAGCCTGCCACATATCTTCTCGCAAAAGCTTCAGAAGGCTGGCTATGGCATCGTCGACTCAGTCATGCTGGCATGAGGAACTTGCACACACTTGTGAAGAAAAAGCATGTCATTGGCATTAAGGGTGTAAAATTCCTTAAATATCATCTTTGTGGGGATTGTGAGGCTGGAAAGATGACCAGATCCAAGCATCCCTCGAAGACTATCATGACTACCACTCGTCCTTTTGAATTTCTTCACATGGACCTCTTTGGCCCTACTCATTATGCCACTCTAACAAATGCAACAACTCTATATGGCTTTGTTATTGTTGATGATTATTCTCGTTACACCTGGGTGCATATCATTAAGTAAAAAATTGAAGTGCAGGAAGTGTTCAAACAATTTTCCTCAAGGGCCTCGTCAAATTTCAGTGTGAAGATCAAGCGCATCAGGAGTGACAATGGGATCGAGTTCAAGAATACTGGTCTTGATGATTATCTTGATGAACTTGGTATTACCCACGAGTTATCTGCCCCAAACACTCCTTAGCAGAATGGCGTCATGGAGCGCAAGAACAGGACTCTTGATGAGATGGCTCGCACTATGCTTGATGAATACAAGATGCCTTGTCGCTTCTGGCCTGAGGCTATTGATAGTGCATGCCACACCATCCTGTTGGAGATATGCCCTAGATGCAATCATGTATGATGATATTTCCTATGTGTTTATGAATAAAGATAGTCCTTGGACATTATCAATGATGTGTATCAGCAAGTACGTGACTTGTTTGTGGGACTATGCATTGTATGATGACTGTCCTAAAAGGTCCCTAGTCGAAAGGGCCGTGTGGACACGCAACCAACTAGACTAGCATATGACACGGTCGATGGCTTGGTCTCACTAGACATGGAGCATTGGATGCTAACCGGATAATATGGACTTGGAAGGATCTAGTCGGATTCGACATAGTCGGATCCGAGTCGAGATAAGGTCCAAGTCGGACAGACCCAACTATGAGACGCAGCAATATGTCATCTATGAGTCTCTAGTACAACATATTTTCTATGTCCTAAGACCTGAGCTGACGCATGTACTCGGGATGGTGACAGACTTGCTTTGGGCCGACCAAACGCTACTCCGTAAATGGGTAGTTATAAAGGTAGGTTACGGGTTTGTCCAGAACCATGTTGCGAGACGTGGTCGAGCAAGATGGGATTTGCCCCTCCGATCAGGAGAGATATACTCAGGGCCCCTCGCGTGATCCGACCACGATAAGCATGGCCATGCGACAAGGATTATGAGATAATCCAGTTTGTGGTCGGCATCACTGGAACGAGAAAGAGGTCGGGCTAGCACAAGGATGACAGACTTGCCTGGATCTCGACAACATATATCGTGTGGCAAAAGGAATAGAAATGAGATGTACAGGTTCGCTAACCAGCTTCATAGTCTGCTTGGTGTTCGACATGCCTTGCTAGAGGCCGCTACCAACCGTGCAGTTCGGAGGTGATCCGAACTGCGACCAAGCCGACTTGAACCTAAGGGGTCGCCCGCTTAAGGGAAGGAACCTACGAGGTCAGATCCGAGGACACTGGTCAGATGTGATCCGAACTGTATTCGGATTGTGGGCAAGTAGACTTATGGGCTTTAGGGTCCATGCGAGGCCCAAGTGTTGAGCCCGTGACGGACGCCTATATATAGTGGAGGTGTGGCACACTCATGGGCTGATCGCTTCGGCGTTGTCACTAGGGTTTGCATGTCTTGCGAATAGACACCTCCACTCGCCGCCGGTTGTGTGATCGGACCTAGCAGTCCATCGCACGACATTCCCCCTGCACGCGCGGATACCGTTAGAGGCGGTGCACTTGCGCCGCTCCGGCGAACCTGTACGTGGGAACCGACCACCGGATGTACGAGGGAGATCAGACGAGGAGGAGACGATCCACGCGGACACGTTCCCCCAACTATTCTTCCGCTGCACGGCACTGCGTGTCTAGTGGTAACGAACTGTGATCCATCTCCCATAGCATGTTCTTGGTTGTTCCGCGCGTAGGAAATTTTAATTTGCAGTCGATGCACCCTACCGTAGATCCCATCAGTGGTATCAGAGCCTCTGCTATAGGATTTGGATTCAGATCATATGCATATTAGATATGTGGAGGCAATAGATGAGATCTGTTGTCATTGATAAGAATGGTTGTGTGCACGGTTGATGAGATCAACTACACATGGGGATCGATGTGGCTATGTTTTCTGTTGATTGGGATCGATGAGGTCGTGACACGATCTACCCCTACCGGTCGGTTATCCTTGATGAAACATAAATCCGAATCGGATTCACGATGATCGATGAGATCGGTCAGACCAGAGAATTCGGCGTGACGGAGTTCAGATGTGATCTGTGATTTCCGAAAACGTAGCGCCTTGTATTTCGGCGTGACGGACCGCCGTGTGCGTAGCGCCTTGTATTTCGTACACGATCACTCAAACCGGTAGAATACGATTCTATGCATAACTTTATTTTGTAGGGTTTGATGTGAATAGTATGGCTCATGTGTATGTGATGCATGTGTGTAAATTATACATGGCCTGCGTGTCATGTTTGGCAGCCGGCAGGAGCCAAAGTGTTGTCATTATATTGTATAACAACATGTGTGTCGACTTGTGAATCTATGTAAAATTCATTACTAGTTGTAGTAGTTGAATAATAGAGATCAGGTTGGTGGCTTGGCGTCCTAGCGTGACAAACAAGATGGAGTTTCTAGATGGTCATCGGAGTTGGAGCCGACCTGGAAGAACATCCATGAAGGAGACATACTATTTCACAATATGTATTTATTTGTGATTGTTATACTTCCTTGTTTTCTATGCATGTTAGAATGGTAGAAATATCCCTCATGAATATCAAGCGAATTGCCATCCTCGATGTTGCACCTTCGCACGTCAAGTACATCTAGTAGTGGGCTCATAAAATTGGGGTGCTGCTAGGTGTCCTTGAACTGAAGGGTTCGTGTCGGACACGGACATGCACTGCATTAGGTTGACTTGACAAGTCTATAAAATCGGTTTTGGGCCTTGTGGCAAAAGAGGTCGGGATCCGGGGTATGAGATACCTACCCGACCGACAGAGTCGTATAGAGATACGATTAGCAAGGAGTTGCTTACCGGATAGGCATGTTGTCTAGCAGTGATGCTAAAGCTCACTAGTCGCGTGTGCTAGTCGGATCCTGAATCACTGAGAGTTTGCGGAGGGATGCTGACTTCAGTGGGAGTATTTTTGTTTAAGGCTAGAATTACTCTACATAAACACATTGCTTAGTGATTGCATATTTTTCTGTTGTAGATCAATGGCACCACCTGCTCAACCCAACTTTGCATTGAAATCAATTCTAGAAAAGGATAAACTGAATGGAACAAACTTTACTACCTGGTATAGAAATTTGAGAATTGTTCTAAAGCATGATAAAAAGGAACATGTTCTAGAGGATCCGCTTCCAGAGGAACCTGCCGATAATGCTAGTACCACAACCAAGAATGCCTACCAGAAACTCGTTGATGAATCAAACGAGATCAGCTGCCTCATGCTGGCTTGTATGGAGCCCGATTTGTAGCAGCATTTCGTAGACGTTGGGGCTTTCGATATGATCGAGAGTCTCAAGAGCATGTTTCAGGTGCAGGCTAGGACCGAAAGGTTCAATGTCTGGCAATCCTTGATGGATTGTAAGCTGAAGTAAGGTGATCCACTGAGCCCGCATGTGATCAAGATGATCGGATATGTGCAAGATTTGGATCGGTTGGGCTTCCCACTCTTGGATGAGCTGGCTACTGATGCAGTTCTGGGTTCTCTTCCGCCCAGCTATGTGACGTTCATCTTGAACTATCATATGCATGACATGGATAAGAAGCTCACTAAATTGCATGGGATGCTCAAAGTGGCAGAGCAGGATATTAGGAAAGGCACGCATCATCTGTTGATGGTGCAGAAATCGGCTAAGTTCAAGAAGAGTTGGTCTAAGAAGAAGGCTAAGGCAAAGGGCATGGAGATGGTAACCTCCGCCGCTGCACCGAAGTCTGGACCGGACTCAAAGACCATTTGCTATCATTGCAAGGAAACTGTTCACTGGAAGAGGAACTGTAGCAAGTGGCTTGCAGAGCATGGCAAGAAGGCCGGGAATGCTGCTTCAGGCAAAGGTACACTTGTTGCATATGTTATAGACATTTACCTTGTTGACATACCTAGTAGCTCTTGGGTATTTGATACCGGGTCGGTTGTTCATATTTGCAACTCGATGCAGGGGCTGGTAAGAACTAGGCGTGTGGCACAAGGGGATATTGACATCAGGGTCGGCAACAAAGTAAGAGTTGCTGCGTTGGAGGTCGGCACGATGCAGCTCCAACTTCCTTATGGATTTATTTTGGAATTGAATAATTGTTATTACATTCCTGCACTTAGTCGGAACATTATTTCTGCCTCATGCTTGATGAGTCAGGGTTATGAATTCAATTTAAAGGACAATGGTTGTTCGATTTATTTGAATGGTATGTTCCACGGCTATGCACCCATTGTTGATGGGTTATTTATATTGAATCTAGAACAGGAACCGGTCTATAACGTGAATGTCAAGAGGCATAAGCCTAATGAGATAAATCCGACATACTTCTGGCATTGCCGGCTTGGACACATTAGTCTGAAACGCATGAAGAAGCTCCATGATGATGGACTCCTAACTTCGACCGACTTTGGGTCGTTCGAGACATGCGAAACATGCTTGCTCGGCAAGATGACTAAGTCTCCTTTCGCAAAGAGTTGCAAGAGGGCATTCGAGCTGTTGGAACTGATACACAGTGATGTGTGTGGACCAATGAGCACAACTGCCAGAGGTGGCTATCAGTACTTCGTGACTTTTACCGACGACTTGAGTAGATATGGATATATCTATTTGATGAGGCACAAGTCGAGAGACTTTTGAAAAGTTCAAAGAGTTTCAAAACGAGGTTGAGAATCAGCTCGGCAAGACTATAAAACTTCTACGATCTGATCGTGGAGGTGAGTACATGAGCCAGGAGTTTGATGATCATCTGAAAAGCAGAGGTATAGTACCTCAGCTCACACCTCCGGGTACGCCACAGAGAAATGGTGTATCAGAACGGAGGAATCAGACCTTGTTGGACATGGTTCGATCTATGATGAGCAAGTCGGATTTACCCTTGTCATTCTGGGGATACGCTCTAGAAACTGCAGCTTTCACACTTAACAGGGTACCATCAAAATCCGTAGACAAGACACCACATGAGATGTGGACCGGGAAGAGTCCCAGTTTGTCTTTTCTAAAGATTTGGGGTTGTGAAGCATTTGTCAAGAACTTATGTCAGACAAGCTTACACCCAAGTCGGATAAATGCATATTCGTGGGATATCCGAGGGAAACCTTGGGATATAGCTTCTACAACCGGGAAGAGAACAAAGTGTTTGTTGCTCGGAACGGGGTTTTCCTTGAGAAAGAGTTTCTCAGTCGGGAGGCCAGTGGGAGGACGGTTCGACTCGAAGAAATTCGAGGACCACTCGGGACGGCTCGGCTGGTGATGAGATCATACCAGAGTCAGTCAGGGAACCCGTAGTGGAAGCGGCACCGGAACCACGGAGGTCGGAAAGATTGCGCAGAGTGCGGATGTATTGTTGCTAGAAAGCGACGAGCCGGCCACATATGCGGAAGCGATGGTGAGCCCAGATTCCGAGGCATGGCTGGAGGCCATGAGATCCGAGTTAAAGTCCATGGATGAGAATCAAGTTTGGGACTTGGTTGATCCGCCGCCTAGCGTAACGGCCATTGGTTGCAAATGGGTCTTTAAGAAGAAAACCGATGTGGATGGAAATGTTCAGATCCACAAAGCTCGGCTTGTCGCTAAGGGATATGGACAAGTTCAAGGAATTGACTACGACGAGACTTACTCGCCGGTAGCGATGCTGAAGTCGGTGAGGATCGTACTAGCTATAGCTGCATATTTGATTACGAGATATGGCAGATGGATGTCAAGACGGCTTTCCTTCACGGAAATTTAACCGAGGACGTGTATATGATACAACCCGAGGGTTTTGTCGATCCGACTAGCACTAGTAAGGTATGCAAGCTCAAGAGATCCATTTATGGGTTGAGGCAAGCATCTCGGAGCTGGAACATTCGTTTTGATGAGGTCGTCACTGGTTTCGGCTTCATCAAAAGCGAAGAGGACTCTTGTTTATACAAGAAGTTAAGTGGGAGCTCGATAGTGTTTTTGATCTTGTATGTGGATGACATACTACTGATCGGAAATGATGTTTCGATGCTGAACTCGGTCAAGGAGTCATTGAATGGCAAGTTTTCGATGAAGGACCTTGGTGAGGCAATGTACATTTTAGGCATTAAGATCTATAGAGATAGATCAAGGAGGCTGCTCGGCTTAAGCCAGAGCACGTACATAGATAAAGTGTTGAAGCGGTTCAACATGAGTGAGGCAAAGAAAGGGTTCTTGCCACTCTCACATGGTATAAGGCTAAGCGAGACTCAGAGTCCTTCGACATCTGATGAGCGAAGCAGGATGAGTAGGATTCCGTATGCCTTGGCAATCGGATCCATCATGTATGCCATGATATGTACGCGGCCCGATGTTGCTTTTGCAATAAGCCTAACAAGTAGATACCAGGCCAACCCAGGTGAGAGTCACTGGGCAGCGGTAAAGACTATTTTGAAGTACCTGAAAAGGACTAAAGAGATGTTCCTAGTTTATGGAGGTGAGGAAGAGCTCGTCGTAAGGGGTTACGCCGATGCTAGTTTCCAAACCGACAGAGATGATTGTCGATCACAGTCCGGATTCGTGTACGTCATGAACGGAGGAGCAGTGAGCTGGATGAGTTCCAAGCAAGATACGGTGGCCGATTCTACTACAGAAGCCGAATACATTGCGGCTTGTGAAGCTGCAAAGGAAGGTGTTTGGATCCGGAACTTTCTGGATGATCTTGGTATTTTCCCAGCCTCGGTAAAACCGTTGGACCTTTATTGTGATAATTCTGGTGCCATCGCACAAGCCAAGGAGCCGAGGAATCACCACAAGGTCAGACACATAGATCGGAAATATCACCTGATACGAAAGATCGTAAAGAATGGTGATGTAGAGTTATGCAAAATTCACACGGATGCAAATGTTGCAAATCCGTTGACTAAGCCGCTTCCACAACCCAAGCATGAGGGGCACGTTAGAGCTATGGGCATTCGATGTCTATTTGATTGACTCTAGTGCAAGTGGGAGACTGTTGGAGATATGCCCTAGAGGCAATCATGTATGATGATATTTCCTATGTGTTTATGAATAAAGATAGTCCTTGGACATTATCAATGATGTGTATCAGCAAGTACGTGACTTGTTTGTGGGACTATGCATTGTATGATGACTGTCCTAAAAGGTCCCTAGTCGAAAGGGCCATCTGGACACGCAGCCAACTAGACTAGCATATGACACAGTCAATGGCTTGGTCTCACTAGCTATGGAGCATTGGATGCTAACCGGATAATATGGACTTGGAAGGATCTGGTCGGATTCGACGTAGTCGGATCCGAGTCGAGATAAGGTCCAAGTCAGACAGACCCAACTATGAGACGCAGCGATATGTCATCTGTGAGTCTCTAGTACAACATATGTTCTATGTCCTAAGACTTGAGCTGACACATGTACTTGGGACGGTGAAAGACTTGCTTTGGGCCGACCAAACGCTACTCCGTAACTGGGTAGTTATAAAGGTAGGTTTCGGGTTTGTCCAGAACCATGCTACGAGACGTGGTCGAGCAAGATGGGATTTGCCCCTCCGATTAGGAGAGATATACTCTGGGCCCGTCGTGTGATCCGACCAGGATAAGCATGGCCATGCGACAAGGATTATGAGATAATCCGGTTTGTGGTCGGCATCACTGGAATGAGGAAGAGGTTGGGCTAGCACAAGGATGACAGACTCGCCTTGAGCTCGACAACATATATCTGTGGCAAAAGGAATGGAAGTGTGATGTACAGGTTCGCTAACCAGTTCATAGTTTGCTTGGTGTTCGGCATGCCTTGCTAGAGGCCACTACCAACCGTGCAGTTCGGAGGTGATCCGAACTACGACCAAGCCGACTTGAACCTAAGGGGTCGCGCGCTTAAGGAAGGAACCTACGAGGTCGGATCCAAGGACACTAGTCGGATGTGATCCGAACTGTATTCGGATTATGGCCGAGTAGACTTATGGGCTTTAGGCTCCGTGCGAGGCCCAAGTGTTGAGCCCGAGACGGACGCCTATATATATAGTGGAGGTGCGGCACACTCATGGGCTGATCGCTTCGGCGCTGTCACTAGGGTTTGCATGTGTTGCAAATAGACACCTCCACTCGCCGCCGGTTGTGTGATCGGACCTAGCAGTCCGCCGCACGACGTTCCTCCTGCACACACGGATACCGTTAGAGGCGGTGCACTTGTGCTGCTCCGGCGAACCTATACGTGGGAACCGACCACCGGTTGTATGAGGGAGATCGAACGAGGATGAGACGATCCACGCGGACGCGCTGCCCCAACTGTTCTTCCGCTGCACGGCACTGCGCATCTATTGGTAACGAACTGTGATCCATCTCCCATAGCATGTTCTTGGTTGTTCTACGCGTAGGAAATTTTAATTTGCAGTCGACGCACCCTACCATAGATCCCATCACATCCACATGGTATATCTTCACAAATTCTTCAAGAAAACCTCATATGAACTCCTCACTCACCAGAAACCCAATGTGAGTTAGTTCAAAGTCTTCGGTGCTAAATGTTGGATTAGAGATCCTCATCACAATTCTAAATTTGCACCGAAAGCATGTGAGGGTTTTATGCTTGGTTACAGAAAGGACTCGCACACCTACAGAGTCTTCAACACCCACTACAAAAAAGGACACATCCGTGACATTTTGGGCCAAACGGTTTTTTTCTGTCATGCTTATGACACTTCTATGAAGATAATTGTGACAAAACCCGGTATCATCATAGATGTGGTGGGCTCCTACTTCTATGTCAGAAATCATGACAGAAAATGGGCTTTTCATCCTGGGCAGGCCGGAGAAGCACCTGCATGAGTGATACGTCTCCAACGTATCTACTTTTCCTAACGCTTGTCCTCTTGTTTTGGACTCTAATTTGCATGATTTGAATGAAACTAACCCCGGACTGATGATGTTTTCAACAGAACTACCATGGTGTTGTTTTTGTGTAGAAATAAAAGTTCTAAGAATGAAACGAAACTTTGCGAGGAATTTTTATACAATAAATAAGAATTTCTAGAGCCAAGGTCCACCAGAGGTGGGCACCTGGGTGGGCACAACCCACCAGGGCGTGCCCCCCTCCTGGCGCTCCCAGGTGGGTTGTCCCCACCTGGTGGTCCCACAAACCCTGAAACCGATGCTCTAATATCCTATTTTTCAGAAAAAAAATCAGGGAGAAAGAATTATCGCGATCCACGAGACGGAGCTGCCATCACCTCATGTTCTTCATTGAGAGGCCAGATCTAGAGTCCGTTTGGGGCTTCGGAGAGGGGGATCTTCATTCTTCGTCATCACCAACCCTTCTCCATCACCAATTCCATGATGCTCCCCACCGAGAGTGAGTAATTCCTTTGTAGGCTCGCTGGTCGGTGAGGAGTTGGATGAGATTCATCATGTAATCGAGTTAGTATTGTTAGGGCTTGATCCCTAGTATCCACTATGTTCTAAGATTGATGTTGCTATGACTTTGCCATGCTTAATGCTTGTCACTTTAGGCCTGGGTGCCATGATTTCAGATCTGAACTGTTTATGTTATCACAATTATATCCATGTTGTAGATCCGATCTTGCAAGTTATAGTCACCTACTACGTGTTATGATCCGTCAACCCCGGAGTGACAATAGTTGGAAACACTCCTGGTGATGACCGTAGTTTGAGGAGTTCATGTATTCACCGTGTGTTAATGCTTTGTTCTGTTTCTCTATTAAAAGGAGGCCTTAATATCCCTTAGTTTCTGTATGGACCCCGCTGCCACAGGAGGGTAGGTCAAAAGATGTCATGCAAGTTCTTTCCATAAGCACGTATGAATATTTATGAAATACATGCCTAAATTATATTGACGAACTGGAGTTAGTGCCGTATCACCCTAGGTTATAACTGTCTCATGATGAATATCATTCAACAAGTCACCGATCCAATGCCTACGAATTTATCTTGTATTGTTCTTGCTAAGTTACTACTACTATTATTATTGTTGCACTTGTTACAAAACTATTGTTATCACTGTTACCATTACCATTGTTGCTGCTACTATTATCAAAACTATCATATTACTTTGCTACTGATAACATTGTTGTAGATAATTAATCTCCAGTGTGGTTGAATTGACAACTCAGCTGCTAATACCTTCAAATATTGTTTGGCTCCCCTTGTGTCGAATCTATAAATTTGGGTTGAATACTCTACCCTCGAAAACTGTTGCGATCCCCTATACTTGTGGGTTATCAAGACCTTTTTCTGGCGCCGTTGCCGGGGAGCATAGCTCTATTTGTTGAGTCACTTGGAATTTTTATCAATTTATCACTATGAAGAATCTAAAGGATGCTAAGACTAAGATTTATCCCTTTAAGACGAGGGGAGGTAAGGAACTGCCATCCAGTTCTGCTTTAGATTCACCTGCTATTATAAGTAAACTTGCAACACCACCACATGCTATTAATCCTGATATGTTGCAAGTTAGTGATGATGCTACTTCTTCTACGGATAATGCTTATGATGATGCAAGTACCTTGCCTGATAATGATGATGTGCCACTTGGTGATTTTCTTGATGAACAAATTTCTAGAGTAATAAAACATGATGTTGTTGAATCCGACGATGAGCTTGAAACTGAAACTCTTGAAACACCTACTAGAACTAGCGTTCCTAGATATGAATTTCCTAAGGTACCGGAAGGTTATGTTATGAATGAGGATACAACTAGAGATATTCTTGCTTGTAAGGATAGAGATGATCTAGAGAATTTATTATGCAAGTATAAGGAAAAATCTCTGAATGCTAGAATGAAATATGATCCTAAGTTTGCTACTTCACCAATCTTTATTGATGATAAGGATTATGAATTCTCTGTAGACCCAAAGTTAATTAGTTTGGTTGAATCTGATCCTTTCCATGGTTATGAAACTGAAACTATTGTGGCACATCTGACTAAGTTGAATGACATAGCCACCCTTTTTACCCATGATGAGAAAATTCGCTATTACTTTTTTCGAATTATTTCCATTCTCATTAAAGGGCGATGCTAAAGCTTGGTATAATACTCTTGCTCCTGGTTGTGTGCGTAGTCCCCAGGATATGATTTATTACTTCTTTGAAAAATATTTCCCTGCTCATAAGAAACAAGTTGCTTTATAGGAAATATTTATCTTTGTGCAAACCAAAGAAGAGAGTCTCGCACAAGCTTGGGGGACGCTTTGCTAGTTACTTAATGCTTTACCTGATCATCCTCTTAAGAAAAATGAAATACTTGATATCTTCTATAATGGACTAACTGATGCTTCTAGGGATTTCCTAGATAGTTGTGCTGGTTATGTTTTCAGGGAACGAATTGTTGGGCAAGCTGAAGAATTATTGAATAACACATTGAAAAATTATGATGATTGGCTCTTCCTGAACAACCGGTTAAACCCACTCTGAAGAAGAGGGGTATATTATATCTCAGTCCTGAAGATATGCAAGAGGGAAATAAATCTATGAAGGAAAAGGTATTAAAGCCGAGGATGTCAAAAATTTACCTCCTATTGAAGAAATACATGGGCTTAATACACCACCACTGCCTAAGGTGGTAGAGGTAAATTCTTTAATGAAGTTCAATGATAATGACAATCCTGACAATATGCACCCTACCCAATGTCTTTATGACTTTGAAAACTATATTAGAAAGCAAGATCATTTCAATGCAAATGTTATGAAACGATTGAAATGCAATTCTGAGATGATTGCTCACTTGAGTGACTTGTTATTTAGAATCTCAAATGATGTTAGAGGTGTTGGAAAGCATGCTTCTATGGTTCAAACTCAGTTAGAACAAGTTGTTAAATCTCAAAGAGAATTTCTTGATGAAATGAATAATAATATACATGACTTTGCTGTTAGAATTGCAACTAGAGGAGGTAAAATGACTCAGGAACCACTTTATCCTGAGGGACACCCAAAAAGAATAGAACTAGATTCACAAAGAGTTAACACTGATGCACCTAGTCCTTCTAGAAAGAAAAAGAAGAAGAAAAATGATAGGACTTTGCATGCTTCTAGTGAACGTGAAATAGAAAAACCTCCTGATCATGATAATGAAGCTTTTATCTCTGATGCTAAAACTCAGTCTGATAATGAACATTCACCTAGTAATAATGAAAAAGAACAAGACAATGATGTTGAGATAGAACCACCTGTTGATCTTGATAACCCACAACCCAAGAATATAAGGTATGACAAAAGAGACTTTGTGGCTAGAAAACACGGTAAAGAAAGGGAACCGTGGGTTCAAAAACCAATGCATTTTCCACCTAAGTCAACTAAAATGAAAGACGACGAAGAATTTGAACGCTTTCCTGAAATGTTGTGGCCAGTCATTTTGCATACTCGCTTGATTGATATCTTGAAAATGCCTCCCTATGCAAAGTATATGAAAGACATCATCACTAATAAGAGAAAAATACCGGAAGCTGAAATCTCCACTAGGCTTGCTAATTATACTTTTAAAGATGGAGTACCTAAAAAACTTGGAGATCTTGGTATACCAACTATACCTTGCTCCATCAAAAAGAATTATATGAAAACTGCTTTGTGTGATTTAGGAACTGGTGTTAATGTTATGCCTTTGTCTTTATATAAATAACTTGATTTGACTAAACTCACACCTACTAAAACATCTTTGCAAATGGCTGATAAATCAACTGCCATACCTATCGGTATTTGTGAGGATGTGCCCGTTGTGGTTGCTAATGTTACTATTTTTACTGACTTTGTTATAATTGAGATGCCTGAGGATGACAACATGCCGATTATCCTTGGTAGACCCTTCTTGAATACTGCAGGGGCTATTATTGATTGCAATAAAAGCAAGGTCACTTTTCATATCAATGGTAATGAGCATACAGTGCACTTTTCTAAGAAATAGTTCCAAGTGAATGGTATTAATGTTATTGAAAAATCTCCGACAATCACTATTGGAAGTTTTCAAATACCTCTACCTACTGTCAAAAAGAAATGTGAAACGCTTATTGTTGGGAACATTCATATCCCCGTTGAGGTAACTTAGTGATTTACGATAGTTCTTCGGTTTCATGCTAATCGAAAGTGGTTATTAATAAGGCCTAATCAACCTTATTAATGGATCATTTTTGAGCGGTATGAAGTTGATGAATGTAGTAAGCACTACCTTCTGTCCCTACTTTTTGTTTTCTGTTTTTATTAGTTAAACAAAATAAAATGACATGTTTTGTTTGTTTTCTGGATTTCCTGTGCAATAAAAAAATGACCAAAAAATAATAGTTTTCAGAATGCTTTGAAAATTTAATACAATTTTTATGAATATTTAAGAATTTCTGGTGCAAATAATATCAGATGGAGGTGCACCAGGTGGGCACAACCCACCTGGGCGCCCCAGGACCCCCAGGCGCGCCCTGGTGGGTTGTGCTCCCCACGTGGGCCCCCTCACTTATCCCTTCACATCACATCATCACTTACGTCGAGAAAAAATTCTCCATTACTCTCTCTCCCGTGTTCTTTCTCTCAAACCCACATATTTCGATCTCTTTGCTCGAAGCTCCATTTCCGAAACTATTTCAGGGAATTTTTGCTTGGTATGTAACTCCACTGTTTGTCCAATTAGTTTTTGTTTTAGTGGTTTATATTTTGAATAATTGGCTATGCTTGGTGCTGCTGTAGATGATCTTGCATGTTGAGTTCTTAGAGGTCTAAGTAGTTTGAATGCTTGCTATGGCCTCTATGTATCCCTATGAGTAGTTGCTATCAATCTTATAAAGTTTTGTTGATAAATTTTTGTCACTCAAAATTTTTCAGAAAATTGTACGCGAACATGATGAACCTTTTTGGAAGGAGTTGTTCGAGGAAGAGATTCTCGGGGGCATCTTCTAGTGACAACTCCGCTCGTCTGTCTTATGTCGAACCAAGTGAAAGTTCCATTCAAGATGCAGCCACCAAAACATGCTTATTGCCTTGCGATGATTATATGATGCATGTGGGCATTAATGAGGAATTTGAGCAATATGTTCACGATGTCGGTCTCGGTCCCTACATTTCAGATAAGTGCGAGCAACGCCACACTCTTACCGAATCATTTGTCAAAGGATTTAAATTCCATACATGTGAGTCTAGGGTGTCATTTAAGCTTTATGAAAATCCATTTACCATCTCACTAGAGAGTTTTGCTCACCACTGCAAACTCCCATTCTGGGGTTCGCTTGACGAACTGCCAAGGGTTGAGTACCAATCATTCTTGACTATTCTTTGCTACGGTGAGACAAGGGGAGTGACACAAGGTAGAATAAAGAGCATTCATTTTCCTGAAATTCAATACTTTGCATTATTTAACGGGAAATATATAATAGGCAAGCAGGACTGTAGTACGCTTTGTGCTCCATACTTGAGCGTCATACGCACCACTCTCACTGGTGAAAGGAGTTATAATCTTGGATTGATTATTGCACGCAGACTGTAGCATCACGCTAACAATTGCTATTTCTATGGTGGAATATATGCCACGCATTTAGCATGAGGGCTGGGTATTTCACCGTTGCCCTTTGACCCTATCCTACCCATGCAGTATTTAGACTTTGATTCTTTAAAAAGTCATAAGATCCTCAAAGGAAAAATCATAACTTTACATACAATCTGTTGTGCACACATATTTTCCTATGCCTGCTCTTTTTGACTATCACAGCAAAGGAAGCCATTTTTTTCTTGAGAGCGAGGACCGAGCTCACAACGTGATAGTGGAGGCAGCACAGCAGGCCGGGGCATCCGCACCAAGAGCCTCCGTGAGCTACCACGCCGACCACTATCCAGATTACTGATAGATTACCAAGTTAGGCCAAAAGCCCAAGCTTGGGGGAGTACGTATTTCTCATTGACATTACATTCATGTTCACTTATTTCATCTGTCGGTGTTCACACTTTTTCATTGTATCATCCATGCTTAATTTTATTTTCTTGCTTTCTTCTTGTGTGTTGGAAAAACTTTAGAAAAACAAAAAATTAGTTGTAGTTAGTTTACTTTCTATGCATGCTTAGTTGTAATACTAAAAAGAAAACCCAAAAAGTAAACCTTGAACCCAAAAGTTATTCTAGATGAGTCCACCATACCTACCTATATGCGGTATTACCCTGTCGTCCTAAGTAAATTTGCATGTGCCACCTCTAAAAACTTCTAAATAAATATCCTTTTTGTGTGCCTGGATCATTAATGGAATGACAGGAGGTGGTCGATATCTTCCATCCTAAGCGGGTTATTCTCAGGTTGAGTGTTTATTGCCTCGCCATCGCACAAGAAAAGGGTGGTAATAGAGATTCCCAGTGCCGAACTAAAAAAATGCAAATAATTAAACAAAACTCCCCCGGGACTGTTGTTGGTTTGGATGGCACCCGTTGTTTCGGACAAGCCGTGGATTGTGATTTTTGGTGGAGGGGAGTAAACCTTTATTTTTATCGCTTGGGAACCTCCACTAGCATGTTTAGCATGGGAGATACTAATAACTGATGGTCGTGAAGTAAATGAGAAGGGTGCATGTCTCAAAATATCATTTATCTCTGTTTTAAAAACTTGAGCTCTGGCACCTCTGCAAATCACTTCTTCCCTCTACGAAGGGACTATCTATTTACTTTTATGTTGTGACATCACCTTCTAAAACAAGCGCCAGAACCTGAGAGCACAACTGTCATGACTTATGCATTGTGTGTAGCTAATGTCGGGTGCATCATGACTGGATCTTTTCTACCATGAATTACAATGTTTAGTCGCTGCTTGGACTTTGGAGGTGCTCTGCATTTATGTTTTGCGATCTCAGAAAGGGCTAGCGAGATACCACTATTGTCATATTATATCATAGTTGTTTTGACAATGTGTTGCTGTTTGAGATGTCTTATTATTGCTTGCTAGCCGATTATGTCATTGATATGAGTTAATATAATCTTTAAGAGTTATTGTCGGCATGGTTAGTTATAATGTTGGCTGAAAACCTGGGTGTTATTTAAGCTTATTTATGCAAGAGCAAAAGAGTTCATAAAAGTTTTTCTTTTTCACTTTCAGTTTATCAACTGAACTGCTTGAGGACAAGAAAACGTTTAAGCTTGGGGGAGTTGATACGTCTCCAACGTATCTACTTTTCCTAACGCTTTTCCTCTTGTTTTGGACTCTAATTTGCATGATTTGAATGAAACTAACCCCGGACTAACGCTGTTTTCAGCAGAACTACCATGGTGTTGTTTTTGTGCAGAAATAAAAGTTCAAGGAATGGAACGAAACTTTGCGAGGAATTTTTATATAATAAATAAGAATTTCTGGAGCCAAAACCTACCGAAGAGGGGCACCTGGGTGGGCACAACCCACTAGGGCGCGCCCCCCTCTCCTGGCGTGCCCAGGTGGGTTCTCCCCACCTGGTGGCCCCGCAGACCCTGAAACCGATGCTATAAAATCCTACTTTTCTTGAAAAAAATCAGGCAGAAAGAATTATCATGATCCACGAGACGGAGCCGCCATCACCTCTTGTTCTTCATCGGGAGGCCAGATCTGGAGCCCGTTTGGGGCTCCGGAGAAGGGGATCTTCGTTCTTCGTCATCACCAACCCTTCTCCATCGCCAATTCCATGATGCTCCCCACCGGGAGTGAGTAATTCCTTCGTAGGCTCGCTGGTCAGTGAGAAGTTGTATGGGATTCATCATGTAATCGAGTTAGTTTTGTTAGGGCTTGATCCCTAGTATCCACTATGTTCTTAGATTGATGTTGCTATGACTTTGCCATGCTTAATGCTTGTCACTTTGGGCCCCGGTACCATGATTTCAGATTTGAACTATTTATGTTATCACCATTATATCCATGTTCTAGATCCGATCTTGCAAGTTATAGTCACCTACTACGTGTTATGATCCGGCAACGCCGGAGTGAAAATAGTCCGGACCACTCCCGGTGATGTCTGTAGTTTTAGGAGTTCATGTATTCAAAGTGTGTTAATGCTTTGTTCTGGTTCTCTATTAAAAGGAGGCCTTAATATCCCTTAGTTTCCAATAGGACCCCGCTGCCACGGGAGGGTAGGACAAAAGATGTCATGCAAGTTCTTTCCATAAGCACGTATGACTATTTACGGAATACATGCCTACATTATATTGATGAACCGGAGCAAGTGTCGTACCGCCCTAGGTTATAACTGTCTCATGATGAATATCATCCAACAAGTCACCGATCCAATGCCTACGAATTTATCTTATATTATTCTTGCTAAGTTACTACTGCTATCATCACTATTGCACTTGTTACAAAGCTACTGCTATTACTATTACCATTACCATTGCTACTGCTACTATTATCAAAACTATCATACTACTTTGCTACTGATCACATTGCTGTAGATAATTAATCTCCAGGTGTGGTTGAATTGACAACTCAGCTGCTAATACCTTCAAATATTCTTTGGCTCCTTTGTGTCAAATCTATAAATTTGGGTTGAATACTCTACCCTCGAAAGTTGTTGCGATCCCCTATACTTGTGGGTTATCAAGACCTTTTTTGGCGCCATTGCCGGGGACCATAGCTATATTTGTTGACTCACTTGGGATTATTATCATATTATCACTATGAAGAATCTGAAGGATGCTAAGACCAAGATATTTCCCTCAAAGACGAGGGGAGGTAAGGAACTGCCATCCAGTTCTGCTTTAGATTCACCTTCTGTTATAAGTAAACTTGCAACACCACGACATGCTATTAATTCTGATATGTCACAAGTTATTGATGATGCTAGCTCTGCTATGGATAATGCTTATGATGATGCTAGTACCTTGCTTAATGATGATGTGCCACTTGGTGAATTTCTTGATTAAAAATTGCTACCGTTATACAACATGATGTTGTTGAATCTGATGATGAACTTGAAACTGAAACTCCTGAAACACCTGCTAGAACTATCCCTCCTAGATATGAATTGCATAAGGTACCGGAAGGTTATGTTATGAGTGAGGAGACAACTAGAGATATTCTTGCTTGTAGAGATAGAGATGATCTAGAGAAATTATTATGCAAGTATAAAGAAAAATCTCTGAATGCTAGAATGAAATGTGATCCTAAGTTTTCTAGTTTACCTATCTTTATTGATGATAATGACTATGAATTCTCTATCGACCTTGCCAAGTTTCATGATTTTCTAGTGATTTTTGGATTCACGAAGGTTTAAAAACCGAGATTCGCAATGTTTGAGGCCAAGCCAGGACGCCGAGAGGGCTACAGTCATTCCCATTCCTTGCATGGGACCTAAACATTCACCTAAGGACACATGTACGATTTTTCTAGCCATTTTGGTGCATTGGAGCATGTATTTGTAATTCAGATTTGAATTATGGACATTAAATGCCTAGAAAACTCAATTAATGTATGAAAAAGGTCAAACGAACCCTGAATAATTTCAAAGTTCAGCGCGAGTCTCCCGTTGTTCCATGTTGCGTGTAGAATAAAATACAAGGCGAGAAGAGGGTGCGATTATTGTTTCGCCCACAAGGGGGACACATTTCCGTGTCAAATCCACGAGGGTTCTTGCGAGAGGCTTCGGTTTGTAAGAGGTTTGTAATAAAGCTTGGCCCAAATTGGACATTTTTACCACGACATATATGTGCCATGTCGTGACACCATGCCAACTTTCATGATTTTCTGGTGAGTTTTGGATTTATGGGGATTTTAAAATGGAGATCCCCAATGGCTGAGGACGATCCAGGACATCGAGACAGTTGTAATTCATTCCCATTCCTTGCATGGGACCTAAACATGCACCCAAGGACACATGTATGATTTTTCTAGCCATTTTGGTGCACTGGAGCATGTATTTGTACTTCAGATTTGAATTATGAACATTAAATTCCTAGGAAATTCTATTAATGTATAAAAGGCCAAACGAACCCTAAATAATTTTAAATTTCAGCACGGATATCCTATCGTTCCATGTTGCCTGTAGAAAAAAAATACAAGGCGAGAAGAGGCAGCAATTATCGTTTCGCTCAAGACGGGGACACGTTTCCCTATCGGAACGATGAGGCTTCTTGAGAGAAGCTCCGGTTTGTAGGAGGCATGTAATAAAACTTGCTCCAAAATGCACAATTTGTTTCACGACATATATGTGCCATGTCGTGACACCATTCCAAGTTTCACGTTTTTTTGGTGAGTTTTGGATTGATGGGGATCTAAAAACCGAGATTCTCAATGTCCGAGGTCGAGCTAGACATCGAGGGGGTTGTAATTCATTCCCATTCTCTGCATGGGACCTAAACATGCATCCAATGACACATGTATGATTTTTTTAGCCATTTTGGTGCACTAATTTGAATTGTGCACATTAAGTTAATGCTTATAAAACTTAATTTTAATGTACAAAAAAGGCCAAATGAACCCAGAATATTTAAAGTGGTTCTAGTCAACCGTTTGTCACCCGTGGGTAAGCACTGTGCGCATGCGTCGTGCGAGCTCACGCTTCCTTCTTTACTAAGTTTTCTATATTAATGGTGTTATATATCCAAACATGTTACCGTTTCCCGCCACTCCCCTCATTGGTTTCCTGCCTTTTCTCCCACCGGTTTCCCGCTGCGAGTGTCAGCACTCATAGAAGGCTAGGCGGTGACACACTGGCCATGTAAATATTGCACATAGTTTCTAAAAGAACAAATGTGTGTGATAGTAGGGAGTAGATCCCGCACGGTGACCAGCGTGAAAAGTCTTAAAGGCAAGGAGGCAAGTCCTATCAGCAAGGGGCGGCTTCCCATCCGCTAACCGAGTCGAATAGAACGCAGAAGTTAAGTGTGCTAGGGCTAGAGGAGTCTAAGGATGGGTGACCCAGTGGGAAGTTGCATATCTCAAGATTCATTAAAGCACCATGATATGGTTATTATAGACATTTATCATGTAAATGTGTTTGTAGTGACCTGTCATGACGATTATGTAAACCTTGGGATCCTTGTTTTGGTAATTTCAAGAATATATATTTTTCATCATTTCTTGTTCTAAAAAATTGGAGAATGATTGAGATCTGTAGGCCCACACAATCTATTCCTTTGACCCAACGTACTAGAAGAGTTTGTCCATGACGGTTTCCTCTTGCTCTGTCTGCTATATTAGAACAAATCAAGTTTGAGCATATGCGTTGGACGACACCCCCTACCAACCCGCACCCACTTGAAGTTGTAGAACCAACATCGTACGCTTTTAACCTGGCTGGGGGGTACAATAAACTTTTTGTAATGTTACTAATGTAGTTGGTGCCCCATCGAAGTTGTGCATTCGAGATTTGAACAAATCACACACCACCCATACATTTTTTTTCGGGCTGCATGCAGGGTATAGGGGGTGTTCTGATCGAGCACGTCTCCCTCGTGTGGTTTATAGACGGCGCACATATCTGTGCGCTCCTCGAGGTCTATATCTATCATCCTTGACCGATAACCAGGGGCCCCACACAATCTACCCATTTGACCCAACGTATGAGAAGGGTTTGACCATGACAGTTTCCTATTTCTCTGTGTGCCATGTTAGACCAAATCAAGTTTGAGCACATGCATTGGATGACACCCCCCGCCTCGAAGTTGCGGAACAAACATCATACATATTGATCCTGGCTTGGGGTCGGGTACGGTGTTCTGTTTGTAATGTAGTTGGTTGTAACACCCACAATGCGGCTATATCTCTCACGTGTCAGGGCACGACTTAGAGGCATAGCCGCATGGTAGGCATGTCGCAAGAGGGGTAATCTTTACCAATCCCATGTACTGAATAAGAAAGGGATAAAGAGTTGGCTTACAATTGCCAGTTCACACAATACATAAAGATATCATACATCATCCAGAATACAAACAAGGTCCGACTACGGAACCAAAATAAAGAAAGGCAACCCCAAATGCTAGATCCCCGATCGCCCCAACTGGGCTCCTCTACTGATCATCTGGAAAAGAAACATAGTAACGGCCCGAATCCTTGTCGAACTCCCACTTGAGTTCGGTAGCGTCCCCTACACTGGCATCATCGGCACCTGCATCTGTTTGGAAGTATCTGTGAGTCACGTGGACTCAGCAATTTCACACCCTCGCGATCAAGACTACTTAAGCTTAAAGGTAGGAAAGGTATTGAGGTGGAGCTGCAGCAAGTACTAGCATATATGGTGGCTAACTTACGCAAAAGAGAGCGAGAAGAGAAGCAAAGCACGGTCAAGAAGCTAAATAAGTGATCAAGAAGTGATCCTGAAACTACTTACGTTCAAGCAAAACATGAGACCGTGTTCTCTTCCCGGACTTCGCTGAAAAGAGACCATCACGGCTACCCACGCGGTTGTTTCATTTTAATTAAGTTATGTTTCAAGTTCTCTACAACCGGACATTAACAAATTCCAATCTGCCCATAACTGCTGGCACGACTCCCGAAAGTTCAAAACCCTGTAGGGGTGTCCCAACTTAGCCCATCACAAGCTCTCATGGTCAACGAAGGATATTCCTTCTCCCGGGAAGACCCGATCAGTCTCGGAATCCCGGTTACAAGACATTTCGACAATGGTAAAACAAGACCAACGAAGCCACCCGATGTGCCGATAAATCCCAATAGTAGTCGCATGTGTCTCGTTCTCAGGGCAACACCGGATGAGACAGGCTACGAGTAAAACCAACCTTCGAGTTTCCCCAAGGTGGCCCCGCAGGCGGCTCGGTTCGGACCAACACTCAAAGGAGCACTGGCCCGGGGGGGTTAAAATAAAGATGACCCTTGAGTCTGCAGAACCCAAGGGAAGGTATATGGTGGTAGGTAGGCAAATGGTAAAACCAAGCTTGGGCCTTGCTGGAGGAGTTTTATTCAAAGCAAATTGTCAAGGGGTTCCCATAACACCCAACCGCGCAAGGAACGCAACGTCAAGGAACATAACACCGGTATGACAGAAACTAGGGCGGCAATAGTGGAACAGAACACCAGGCATAAGGCCGAGCCTTCCACCCTTTACCAAGTATATAGATGCATTAAAGTAAACAAGATATAATAATGATATCCCAACAATATCCATGTTCCAACATGGAACAAACTTCATCTTCACCCGCAACTAGCAACGCTATAAGAGGGGCTGAACAAAAGTGGTAACGTAGCCAAACAACGGTTTGCTCGGTAAGGTGGGTTAGAGGCTTGACATGGCAATATGGGAGGCATGATAAAGCAAGTGGTAGGTATCGCGGCATAGCAATAGAGAGAGCAACTAGCAAGCAAAGATAGAAGTGATTTCAAGGGTATGGTCATCTTGCCTGCAAAGGTCTCAAAGTTGACAAAAGCTTGATCCTTGTTAGCATACTCAACGGGTTCCTCGATCACGTACTTGTCTCCCGGCTCTACCCAAAGCAAGAACACAAGCAAAGGGCCCACAATCAATCATGGTGCAATGCACAAGCAACATGATGCAAAGCATGACATGATATGCGAGATGTGATATGCAATGCATATGCGTGCTTCGGAAGGGAAAGATTGAACCAGGCATCAACTTGGCAAACCAAGTGTTCCGCTGGAAAGATGAGATGATTTCGGTCGAAATCGATATAAAGATCACCGGAATCGGATGCACGGGTTGCAAATGGCAAGAAAAACAAGAAAGGCACAATTCTGCGATTAACAGCACGATGCCATCTATAATGCACCAAGAAACTAAGCTACTGCACTCCAACATAGCAACAAATCACATGGCAGTGATCTACTCCAGATGCTTGACAAAATATGAACACTGATCTATGGCTAAATCACACCAGAGCAGGTTCAAACAAGCATGGCAAAAGTGCAAAAGATATCAGCTTCACAGACTTAGAGAAAATATCAGGAAGCCATGTTTAGAGCAAGCAAACAACAAGCTACAGGAACATATCATAGCAAACAAAGGCATGGAATGAATATACTCAAAGCCTAGAACAAAAATCCCTTACTAACCATGAGCCAAAAAGGCACAGAAGATATGATGCCACCCATGTAAACATAGTAAGTTTCATTAACAGATTTAGACTTGGCAGAAAACTGAGAATGGCATCAACAAAATTATGAAGGCATCTTTGCCAACTTGATTCACTCACCACAAGGCATTGCATGACAAGACAAGCATAGCATCAGCAAGAAGACATGTTCATGAAGCTAACCATGGCAAGAGAAAGTGCATAGCATGCATGGATCAACTACAACAACCATGGCAAAATTGATTAATATGTAAACAATCTGCCAGGAACATTTTGTAGCAAACGTAGAGCAAGATTAAGACATGCTAGGGCACTCCATAATTGCATACAGGGGCATGAATGGATAGAGCATAACCATATGTCCAAATCATCCTTACTGAAACAACTCAAAACAAGCATGTATCTCACTGTAGCATCATGGTTACATGGAATAAAAATAACAATAGGAAAAGGAGTTAGTAAAATTATAAGTCCCTGAAATCAGCAATATCACGAAGGCTACTTTGCATGCTTGTGCTAGTCACCACATTGATCACAAAAATACATGGCAAGCACCCCTGTAAAGATGGCATGGCATAGATCAAAACATATGTAGAGCTCATGCCCATATGATGCACACAACAAATGTGGCAAAAATGACAAAACATCATAATCTGCTAAGTAATAGGAACAAACATTTTATAGCACTCTTGCATCAGTGATTTGGGCATCAAGATGGACTCAAACAAGGATGCCACAATGGACTTAAATGAAGAGCATCTCCCAATGAACATTTTGATATGTCATGCGCATGAAACGGAGCTACAGTCATGAAGTTATGGCATTTCGGGGGTCAACCTAAGAATTCCATATCTGGATCGGTGAGCGCGGAAAATGAGGTGGCCGGTGGATCCTGCCGAATCCGGGAAGGAGAGGGCCGGCGATGGAGGAGGAGGTTCGCCGGAGCTCGTCGAGCTTGCCGCCGGAGTGGAGGAGTGCGGGGTCGGCGGCACGGGCGCGGAGGATGGCGCGGGGTCGGCGGTGACCGGCGTGGAGGCGGACCCTGGCGAGGCAGCGGGGAAGCTTGCGGCGGCGGCGCGGGTGGCAAGCGGCGGCAGGACGCGCGGCCTCGGGCGGCAGGCACGCGGGCCTGACTCGGGCCCCGCGGGCCGCGGCGGCAGTGGACGGCGGAGAGGACAGGTGGCACATCCGGATTAGCCGCGGGCGGCGGCAGGCTCCTGTCCGGTGGCGGTGGAGGGCAATTTTTAGGGTTTTGGACCCGGATTTTGGACGGGGAGGACATATTTATAGGTAGGAGGAGGTAGGAGTGTCCAAATGAGGTGTAGTTTTCGACCACACGATCGTGATCCGACGGCGGAGGACATGGAAGAGGTTTGGATGGGTTATTGGGCCGTTTTGGAGGGGTGTTGGGCTGCAACACACACGAGGCCTTTGCGGTTCCCTGGTTAACTGTTGGAGTATCAAACATACTCCAAATGACACAAAATTTGACAAGAGGTCTACCGATGGTGTACCAAGGCCACTTGGCAAATCTCAGTCCATTCCGAGAACGTTTAGCACCCGCACGTGAAAAGATACAAAAGGGGGTGCCAAAGGACGTAGGAGTGTCGGATTGCAAAATGGACAATGGGGAAAATGCTCGGATGCATGAGACGAACATGTATGCAAATGCGATGCACATGATGACATGATATGAAATGCATGACATGAACAAAATACAAAATACAAAACAAAGACAAAACCCAACCACGAAGGGAATCACATAACTTAAACATGAAAATGGCAGAGTCAGAGTTACAAATATGGCAAAATACAACCGGGGTGTTACAACACTCCACCACTACGAGAGGATCTCGTCCCGAGATTTAGGACTGAAAGAACTCCGGATATTCGGAACGGAGGTGATCCTCGCGTTCCCATGTGGCTTCTTGGTCGGAATGGTGTGACCACTTCACTTTCATGAATTTGATAGACTTGTTGCGAGTCTTGCACTCGGTTTCTTCAAGAATAGCAACGAGATGCTCATGATAAGACATGTCTTCTTGGAGATCAATCTCTTCGAAGTTGATGGTGCACTCAGGAGTCTTGAAACACTTCCGAAGCTGTGACATGTGAAAAATGTCGTGCACGTTTGAGAAGTTGGACGGAAGCTCAAGTTGATAGGCAAGATCACCTCTTTCGCCAATGATCTTGAAAGGACCCACATATCTAGGGGCAAGCTTCCCTTTGATACCGAAGCGACGAGTACCTTTCATCAGAGAGACGCGGAGGTAGCCAAGTCATGATGCTTGCTATCATAGTAACTCTTCTGGCGCGATTGTGCGGCTTTGAGATTTTCATGGATGACTTTACACATTTCTTTAGCCTCTATGATTAAGTCATTGCCAAGAAGTTGGCGCTCACCAGTCTCTGACCAATTAAGAGGGGTACGACACTTTCTGCGATAGAGAATCTCGAATGGGGCCTTGCCCGAACTCGCTTGGAAGTTGTTGTTGTAGGAGAACTCGGCATATGGAAGACAATCATACCACTTCATACCGAAGGAAATGACACAAGCCCTGAGCATATCTTCAAGAATTTGATTGACTCGGTCGACTTGTCCACTAGTTTGAGGATGGAAGGCTGTGCTGAAGCGAATGTTGGTGTCCATGGCCTTCTGAAAGGAGTCCCAAAACTTATAAGTAAAGATGCTTCCACGATCTGAACATATCAGCTGTTGAATTTCGTGCAAAGAGACAATCTTGGAGGTTTATAGCTCTGCCAACTGAGCTGCTGTGATAGATTCTTTGATAGGAAGGAAATGAGCCACTTTAGTTAGCTTGTCGATGACAACAAAGATAACATCATTTCCACGCTTGGACTTGGGAAATCCAGTCACGAAATCCATCTCAATATGGTCAAACTTCCATTCTAGAATGGCAAGAGGTTGGAGGAGACCAGATGTTTGTTGGTGTTCTGCTTTCACTCTTCTGCAGAAATCACATTCATTCATGAATTGAGCAATTGCTCGCTTCATTCGAGTCCACCAATACGACTGCTTCAGGTCATGGTACATCTTTGTACTTCTAGGATGAATGGATAGAAGGGAATTGTGCGCCTCGTTCATAATGACTTTTCGTAGATCACCTTTAGGAACCACAATTCGATCCTCGAAGAATAGAGTATCTTTGTCATCAAGGCCATAGCACTTGTACTTGGGTTGGCTCTTGGCAATCCCATTTTCACCTTCTTCACCATGGCATCAAGAAGTTGTGCCTCACGAATTTGATCTTCCAAAGTAGGAGAGACTTGGAGGTTGGCAAGAAAGCCTTGAGGAACAACTTGGAGATTAAGTTTGCGGAAAGCTTCACAAATTTCTGGTTGGAAGGGCTTAAGAATTAAGCTGTTGCAGTAAGCCTTCCCGCTCAAAGCATCTGCAATGACATTGGCCTTGCCTGGAGTATATTCAATACTCGGATTGTATTCTTGAATCATTTCGACCCAACAAGTCTGCCTGAGGTTGAGGTTGGGCTGAGTGAAGATGTACTTGAGGCTCTTATGATCCATGAAGATGTCCACTTTCCTTCCCAACAAGAGATGTCTCCACGTTAATAAAGGATGGACAACTGCCGCCAACTCCAGGTCATGAGTGGGGTAGTTCTTTTCATTGGGCTTCAACTGGCGAGAGGTATATGCCACAACTTTCTTCTCTTGCATTAACACAGCACCGAGACCTTGCAGGGAGGCATCACAGAAAACTTCAAATGGTTTGGATTCATCGGGAGGAGTCAAAACAGGAGCTGTAACTAGCTTCTCTTTGAGGGTGTTGAAAGCCATGTCACATTCAGGCGTCCAGAGATACTGGACGTGCTTCTGGAGGAGGCTGGAGAGAGGCTTTGCAATCTTAGAGAAATTCTCAACAAATCTTCGACAATAGCTTGCATGCCCAAGGAAACTGCGGAGATGCTTGACATTTTGAGGCGGTTCCCAATTCACAATTGCAGACACCTTCTTAGGATTAACTGCTATGCCCTTGGCGGAGATGATATGGCCAAGGTAGAGAACCTCATCAAGCCAAAACTCACATTTAGAAAACTTCGCATATAACTGATGCTCTCTGAGTTTGTCGAGTACCAATCTCAAATGCTTGGCATGATCCTCCTTGTTCTTGGAAAAGACCAAAATATCATCGAGATACACCAAGATGAAATCATTTGTGTAAGGGTTGAAGATGAAGTTCATCACGCAAGAGAATGTTGGAGGAGCGTTGACAAGGCCAAAAGACATGACAGTATATTCGTAAGAACCATAGCTTGTTCTGAATGCTGTCTTGGGGATATCTTGTTCACGAATGCGAATCTGATGATAACCCATACGGAGGTCAAGCTTGGATAAAACTTGATCACCCTTAAGTTCCTCGAAAAGCTCATTGATGTTGGGAAGTGGGTACTTGTTCTTTATTGTCTTCTTGTTCAATGGGCGGTAGTCGACACAAAGTCGGTCCGTGCCATCCTTCTTCTGGACAAAAAGAACACCACAACCCCATGGAGATGAACTCGGTTTGATCAGACCCAGACACTCTTGTTCATCGAGTTGTTTCTTCAACTCCTTCAATTCCTTTGGTCCAAGCTTGTAAGGACGTTTGCAAACAGGTTCCGTGCCAGGCTCAAGATCGATGACGAATTCAAATGGTCGGTGAGGAGGCATTCCTGGAAGCTCTTCTGGAAAAACGTCTTGATATTCACAAATGGCTGGAATCTGAGAGATGGCATTCAACTTGCCCTTCTCGTTGATAGAAAACAACCGAATGGTTTCGTCACGAGCGGCATAGATGATCACTTCCTCAGAAGAGTGTGTCAATTGAATTTCTCTAGCAGCACAATCAAGCAGAGCCTTGTGCTTAGAAAGCCAGTCCATGCGGACAATTGGATCAATATCCAAGTCACCAAGAACAATTGGAGAAGCCAGAAATCTATAGTCGCCCCTTTCGATACCGACATTCGGAACCATCATGGTATATCTCAAACGCTTAGCCGGAGAAACAACTTGCAATGCTTTAGGTAATGCCTTAGTGTCAAAGTCGTGCTCCGATGCAAAAGGGAATGACATGAAAGAATGCGATGCACTAGTATCAAATAATACTTTAGCAGGAATGGAGTTAACTGGAAGGTTACCCATGATCATTTCTGAAGAATCCTCTGCCTGGGCTGCATTCATCATGTTGACCTTAGCATGCTTGGGATTATGCTTGACCACTACATTGCTGGCAGATCTCACTGGAGGAGGAGGCAGAAGGCGCCTTTGGTTGAATTATTTGTTTGCATAGTGCCCCTTCTGCTGACACCTGTTGCAAGTAACCTCCGAGAGCGGACGGTGATAAGGAGTGCTTGACCTTGGAGTATGAGTCTGCGCTTTGCTCTGATAGCCTGGGTTGGGTGGGTGGGAAGATCCATTGCCACCTTTACTCTTCTGCTGGTAAGACTGACAAAACGGAGGAGGAGGTGGCAACCAGAACTTCTGTTGCTTAGCTGCCACTTGAGTTGAAGAAGAAGATGGAGTTCCATCCCTGACTCTCTTCTTAGATGCATCACACTTGAGTTGAGCAGCTTCTTGCTTTAGTGTCATGTTGTAGGATTCGTCATACTTTGTCTACTCAAGAAGCACGAGAGCTAATTGCAGATCTTCTCTGAGGCCATCTCTAAATTGATAACTCATGCTCTTTTCATCAGGGACGTCTTGTTTCGCGAAGCGAGCGAGCCTCTGAAACAGGATATTGTATTGGTAAACAGACATGCTGCCTTGCTTGATATTGCGGAACTCCTCACGCTTACTCTCAGCAACACTTTGTGGAATGTGGTGAGCTTTGAAGTCTCGGCGGAAATCATCCCAGGTTATCACACGACCTCTTCTAGAATCTTTGCATTGTTGATACCACTCAGCAGCTTGATCCTTGAGTTGAAACAAAGCAAACTTGACAAAATCCTCAGGCATGACACTGCTACACTCAACATGTTTGCAGATATCCATGAGCTAGTCGTCGGCGTCTGTGACCTCGACACAGTTACTAAAGGACTTTGGCTAGTTTGCGAGGAACTGATTGAGGATAGCAAACTGAGGCTGATTGTTGCCTTGGCCTTGATTTCCTTGGTTCCCTTGCCCTTGGTTGCGCTCTTGCAAGAGTTGCAAAAGCATCTGAGTGTTGGCGTTGGTGGCTGCCATGACAACTTTCCATGCCTCCGGAGGTGGAGGTGGTGGCGGAGGGTTCGACTGTTCCCCATCATTGTGGTCCGGATTCTGACGCGTTGGAGGAGCCATCCTGAAGAGGTTGACATCCGTTAGCACCTTGAAAGACATATATTCAAGCTGAATCAAAGGATCGAAATTGCAACATATAGCCTTAACATTCGAAGAAGAATGGACGAATGAATTCCAAAGTAAATCATCACACTTCCATTAAGTTGAGAAGCCACTTAGATAAAGGTAGAAGAATAAATCAACAAGGTACGGACATGAACAAATAATTGGTAAGGATTACCCGATCACAAACCAAGTATCTGCGGGAAGAAATACTAGAGCTACTTGAATACCCACCTATGAAACTCCCGAAACTTTCTGGTTATGCAATCAGGTGTTCGGGATACATGGGAAGCATAATATCTCACCCAAAACTAGCAAATCCTACATCCAGCTGTATCCATCCTTCAAAACCTAACCAAGAAACCTTTGGAAATCATTTACCTCAACCTTCGAAAAGCATCCGTTATACGAGTTATGGCAATACTCCCGAACTCCCGCCCCGGTACTAGGTGGCGTCGAGGTTATCTCACCAACAACTTCATAAAAGATATTTTCGATGTCGGCAAACTTAGGTATTCCAGAACCGCAACGATAAAATTGTGACAACAACACCTTGGAGCTCAACTCCTCGGGACACTGGCACAACCCCTAAATGTCAGGAGGCACCAAGAACAATGTTCCCATCACAAAACCATCAAAATGATTCCAAGATACCCGCGTGATCCTAATTTTATTTAGTAAATTTGAGGAGAGAAGAGTCAAAACTCTATGTCAGGAGGCCTCGCCAGAGCGACGAAGGGACTGAGAAGTAAAAAGAATCCTAGTCTCCGATATATATAATCCTAAGACTCAAAACATTTTCTTCTAGACTCAACAACGTCAGCGATTCGATCAAGCAGGGGGCTCCTAAGTCGGGGAAGGCTCTGATTACCAACTTGTAACACCCACAATGCAGCTATATTTCTCACGTGTCGGGGCATGATTTAGAGGCATAGCCGCATGGTAGGCATGTCGCAAGAGGGGTAATCTTTACACATCCCATGTACTGAATAAGAAAGGGATAAAGAGTTGGCTTACAATCGCCACTTCACACAATACATAAAGATATCATACATCATCCAGAATACAAACAAGGTCCGACTACAGAACCAAAATAAAGAAAGGCAACCCCAAATGCCAGATCCCCGATCGCCCCAACTAGGCTCCTCTACTGATCATCTGGAAAAGAAACATAGTAACGGCCCGAATCCTCGTCGAACTCCCACTTGAGTTCGGTAGCGTCCCCTGCACTGGCATCATCGACACCTACATCTATTTGGAAGTATCTGTGAGTCACGTGGACTTAGCAACTCACACCCTCGCGATCAAGACTATTTAAGCTTAAAGGTACAAAAGGTAGTGAGGTGGAGCTGCAGCAAGCACTAGCATTAATGGTGGCTAACTTATGCAAAAGAGAGCGAGAAGAGAAGCAAAGCACGGTCGAGAAGCCAAATAAGTGATCAAGAAGTGATCCTGAAACTACTTACGTTCAAGCACAACACGAGCCCGTGTTCTCTTCCCGGACTCCGCCGAAAAGAGACCATCACGTCTACACACGCGGTTGTTTCATTTTAATTAAGTTGTGTTTCAAGTTTTCTGCAACCGAACATTAACAAATTCTCATCAGCCCATAACCGCGGGCACGGCTTTCGAAAGTTCAATACCCTGCAGGGTGTCCCAACTTAGCCCATCACAAGCTCTCACGGTCAACGAAGGATATTCCTTCTCCCGGGAAGACCCGATCAGTCTCGGAATCCCGGTTACAAGACATTTCGACAATGGTAAAACAAGACCAGCAAAGCCACCCGATGTGCCGACAAATCCCGATAGGAGTCGCACGTATCTCGTTCTCGGGGCAACATCGGATGAGACAGGCTACGAGTAAAACCAACCCTCTAGTTTCCCCGAGGTGGCCCCACAGGCGGCTCGGTTCGGACCAACACTCAGAGGAGCACTGGCCCGGGGGGGGGGATTAAAATAAAGATGACCCTTGAGTCTGCAGAACCGAAGGGAAGGTATATGGTGGTAGGTAGGCAAATGGTAAAACCAAGGTTGGGCCTTGCTGGAGGAGTTTATTCAAAGCAAACTTTCAAGGGGTTACCATAACACCCAACCTCGTAAGGAACGCAATGTCAAGGAATATAACACCGGTATGTCGGAAACTAGGGCGGCAAGAGTGGAACAAAACACCAGGCATAAGGCCGAGCATTCCACCCTTTACCAACTATATAGATGCATTGAAGTAAACAAGATATAATAATGATATCCCAACAATATCCACCTTCCAACATGGAACAAACTTCATCTTCACCTGCAACTAGCAACGCTATAAGAGGGGCTGAGCAAAAGCGGTAACGTAGCCCAACAACAGTTTGCTAGGTAAGGTGGGTTAGAGGCTTGACATGGCAATATAGGAGGCATGATAAAGCAAGTGGTAGGTATCGCGGCATAGCAATAGAGCGAGCAACTAGCAAGCAAAGATAGAAGTGTTTTCGAGGGTATGGTCATCTTGCCTGCACAGTTCTCAGAGTTGACGAAAGCTTGATCCTCGTTAGCGTACTCAATGGGTTCCTTGATCACGTACTCGTCTCCCAGCTCTACCCAAAGCAAGAACACAAGCAAAGGACCCACAATCAATCATGGTGCAATGCCCAAGCAACATGATGCAAAGCATGGCATGATATGCGAGATGTGATATGCAATGCATATGCGTGCTTCGGAAGGGAAAGATTGAACCAGGCATCAACTTGGAAAACCAAGTGTTGCACTGGAAAGATAACATGATTTCGGTTGAAATCGATATAAAGATCACTGGAATCAGATGCACGGTTTGCAAATGGCAAGCAAAACCAGAAAGGCACAATTCTGCGATTAACAGCACGATGCCATCTAGAATGCACCAAGAAGCTAAGCTACTGCACTCCAACATAGCAGCAAAGCACATGGCAGTGATCTACTCAGGATTCTTGACAAAAAATGAACACCGAGCTACGGCTAAATCACACCTGAGCAGGTTCAAACAAGCATGGCAAAAGTGCAAAAGATATCAGCTTCACAGATAGAAAATATCAACATGCCAGGAATTAACATCAGGAAGCCATGTTTAGAGCAAGCAAACAAAAAGCTACGGGAACGTATCATAGCAAACAAAGGCATGGCATGAATATACTCAAAGCTTAGAACAAAATCTGTTACTGACCATGAGCCAAAAAGGCACAGAAGATATGATGGCACCCATGTAAACATAGCAAGTTTCATTAACAGATTCAGACTTGGCAGAAAACTGAGCATGGCATAAACAGAATTATGAAGGCATCTTTGCGAGCTCGATTCACTCACCACAAGGCATTGCATGACAAAACAAGAATATCATCAGCAAGAAGACATGTTCATGAAGCTAACCATGGCAAGATAAAGTGCATAGCATGCATGGATCAACTACAACAACCATGGCAAAATTGATTAACATGTAAACAATCTGCCAGGAACATTTTGTAGCAAAAGTAGAGCAAGATTAAGACATTTTAGGGCACTCCATAATTGCAAATAGGGGCATGAATGGATATAGCATAACCATATGTCCAAATCATCCTTACTGAAACAACTCAAAACAAGCATGTATCTCACTGTAGCATCATGGTTACATGGCATAAAAATAATAACAGGAAAAGGACTTAGTAAAATTCTAAGTCCTTGAAATCAGCAATATCACGAAGGCTACTTTGCATGCTTGTGCTAGTCACCACATTGATCACAAAAATACATGGCAAGCACCCCTGTAAATATGACATGGCATAGAACAAAATACATGTAGAGCTCATGCCCATATGATGCACACAATAAATGTGGCAAAAATGACAAAACATCATAATCTGCTAAGTAACAGGAAGAAACATTTTATAGCACTGTTGCATCAGTGATTTGGGCATCAAGATGGACTCAAACAAGCATGCCACAATGGATTTAAATGAAGAGCATCTCCCAATGAACATTTTGATATGTTATGCGCATGAAACAGAGCTACGGTCATGAAGTTATGGCATGATGAACATGGGACCAGAATGCTATTTTTCAGGACTTCAAAAATTTCGGGGGTCAACCTGAGAATTCCAGATCTGGATCGGGGAGCACGGAAAACGAGGTGGATCTCGCCGGATCCGGGAAGGAGAGGGCCCGCGATGGAGGAGGAGGTTCGCCAGAGCTCGTCGAGCGTACCGCCGGAGTGGAGGACCACGGGGTCGGCGACACGACTGCAGAGGACGACGCGGGGTCGGCAGTGGCCGGAGTGGAGGCGGACCCCGGCAAGGCGGCGAGGAAGCTTGCACCGGCGACACGGCTTCTAGGCGGCGCGGGTGGCAAGCGGCGGCGGGACGCGCGGGCCTCGAGCGGCAGGCGCGCGGGCCTGACTCGGGCTCCGCGGGCCGCGGCGGCGGTGGGTGGCGGAGAGGACATGTGGCATGTCCGGATTGGCCGCAGGCGGCGGCGGGCTCCTGTCCGATGGCGGCGGACGTGTCCGGTGGCTGTGGAGGGCAATTTTTAGGGTTTTGGACCCGGATTTTGGACGGGGAGGACATATTTATAGGTAGGAGGAGGTAGGAGTTTCCAAATGAGGTGTAGTTTTCGACCACGCGATCGTGATCCGACGGCGGAGGACATAGAATAGGTTTGGATGGGTTATTGTGACGTTTTGGAGGGGTGTTGGGCTGCAACACACATGAGGCCTTTGCGGTTCCCCGGTTAACCGTTGGAGTATCAAACGGACTCCAAATGACACGAAATTTGACAGGCGGTCTACCGGTGGTGTACCAAGGCCACTTGGCAAATCTAGGTCCATTCCGAGAATGTTTAGCAACCGCACACGAAAAGAGACAAAAGGGGGCACCAGAGGACGTAGGAGTGTCGGGTTGCAAAAAGGACAACGGGGAAAATGCTCGGATGCATGAGACGAACACGTATGCAATGCAATGCACATGATGACATGATATGAAATGCATGACCTGAACAAAATATAAAACGAAAACAAAACCCAACCATGAAGGGAATCTCATAACTTAAAGCCAAAAATGGTAGAGTCGGAGTTACAAATATGGCAAAATACATCTGGGGTGTTACATTGGTGCCCTATCGAAGTTATGCATTGGGGATTTGAACACATCACCCACCACCCATACACATTTTCAGGCCGCCTGCAGGGTATAGGGGGTCTTCTGATCGACCACGTCTCCCTTGTGCGGTTTTTTGTGACGACACATATATATGTGGGCTCCCCGGGTCTATATATATCATCCCTTTTGACCGATAACGAGGGGTACGTGTTGGCCATGAATGGATTCCTCCTAGTTCATGTTAGGGCCGGTCACCATCACATTTTCGAGCTCATGTGATCTTAGGATTCCCTCCCACACGCTCGGATTGGTGGGTTGGACTAACACCGTACACTACGTATCTCATCCTTAATTATCTAGCTTTCATGGTGGTTGTCTGTATCGAGAGGCAGGCGCCACATCTAAATTGTACATTACTTGATATTGAAAACACATCACACCTTCCAACATACATCATTTTGGGCCGCATGCAGGCGGTGCTGGTTTTGTGGCCCCTCTCGTGCGATTTTTGATGATGGTCCAATATATATATATATATATATATATATATATATATATATATATATATACTATCCATTTTTAATCGACAACAAAAGTTGTCGTTTCACCAAGCGATAGATTCACTTGTTAGTCTTATGGTAGGTCATGGTGACATGCATATATGACCAAAGTATGAGTGCGTTCATCTGTCCCGCCTACACGAAGTGGCACGTGGGGCAAGCAACCTAGCTAGGTAGCTACAACATTATGCTATTATAGATATATATCCAAGGGGGCTTTCCGGTTTGCGAGGCAGGTGCCGCCAAAGTTATGCATTGTGTATTTAAACATCACACCCTATATTCCTACATATATTTGGCCACTTCCAGGTGGTTCTTGACTTCTAGCCCCTCTCATCGATCTTCAACGACGTGCCCAACCATGGGCCTGCGCAGTCAAAGTTGTGCATTGGAATTTTGAGCATCACACACTGTCGTGGTTTTGTCACGGCAGATGTCCTAGAGAAAGGACTTAGTCGTGGAGCCCTCGCGACGGGTTAGCTTGAAGGGGTTAAAGCGAACACAGGGACGCAAGAGAGTTATACTAGTTCGGCCCCTTCAATGAAGGTAAAAGCCTACGTCTAGTTGTGATGGAATTGATAGGGTTTCGATGACTAGGGAGCAAACAAGCTTCGCCTATGTCTCGAGTTGTTGTCTGTCCTTGAACCGCCGCCGGGTCGTCCCCTTATATACACGAGTGACGCCCGTTGGTTCACAGAGTCCCAACACCAGTCCATATTCGTATCCGGGTTGGTCTCTCCTTATTCCTATCTTACAATACAAGTTTATATACAAATGCCGGTTTACAGCTACAAGTCTAAAACCGACCACGGGCCTTAGGCCCTTGTCTGTCTTCTTGGGCTTTAGTACTCTTGAACTACTGATGAAGTTGACCCGGCCCAGATAGGCTGATTTACGCCCAGCGGTAATATCCCCAATATTAGGCCCCAGATTGATTTTAACGGGTTCATGTCAATCCTTTAGAAAAAACTTCATCTTCAACATCTTCTCATAAATTGGTAAACCGCCATGATGTCATCTTCTCTGATTGCTGTAAACCGTAGTGATGTCACCTGTCATAACGAAGCTTATCCATTATGCTTCCTTGTTTAATAAATCTGTGGAAATCGAGGCGACAGCTCCGTTTCATGGCCCCTTGATTGTCGCGCCTGACACATGTCCTTTTGCCTTATAAATAGGACCGAAGGGTCATTTCTTTTCTCCCCTTCGTGCCTTTCTTCATCGTCTTCCTCGCGTCGCCATCCTCGGAGCTCCGCCGCCGCCGTCTACTTCTGCACCAACCTTGGCCGCTACATCAACCTGAACGCACCAGAGCACCATGGCAACCTTCCGCGTATTCCTCAACTCTAGTAAGCCTTCTGCTCTTCTCAACACAGATCTGTTCTAGGGTTTCGTGTTCTTGCAGTGTTCATCACCTGTTCGTGTTCATATACTAGCTCCTGGATGCATCTGTGAACCCCTGCTCTGTGTAGCGGTAGCTTTTAGTATCCGCCTTTAGTTTCATGCCCAAGACCATAGATCTCACATATATTTCTGCCCATTGATTCAATACTGTTCTGCTTTGAGCTTTTGAATATTTTTCTTATTTTCTGAACTTGCTTCAGATCCAACACTGTAGAGAAATCTTGTGAAATCTATTTCTGCATACTTATCCATCCGCAATCTCAGCTGTTTCAATGCTTAGACCAGGCGGTTTAACTTTGTAGAAAAATTGCCAAACCGGTATATACCATTAGTCGCCTTGTTGAACCGCCAGTTGTTGTTGCTTCATAAAACTCCGATTTAGATAGATCTGTCTCTGGTTTAACATTGCACATACCAATGTACCTTAATCAATGCATTTTTGAACCGGAATCATCTACCTTGTAGATTTCATCATGGCCAAGCAAGTATATGAGTGCAACTGGGTTCCTTCTCGCGTCATAGAGGCTCAACTGGACGATTTAGTCCTGATCGGCGCTTTAGGCAGCAAAGATACCATCCATTGGAGGGCTCCTGGCAAAGAATGCCCTCCCACACCTCAAGAAGGAGAGGTCGTCGTTTTTGTAGATCACTTAGCCCGGGGCTTTAAGCCGCCCGGTTCTAAATTTTACCGGGACGTTTTAGCCGATTTTCAACTCCATCCACAAGATACTGGCCCCAACTCTGTTACAAACATGTGTCACTTCCAAGTGCTCTGTGAGGCGTTCTTTCAAGAGGAGCCCACAGTAGAATTGTTCAGAGACTATTTCCATCTAAACCGCCGTACTGAGTTTACTGACGGCTCCAATACGGAGTTGGGTGGCGTGGCGGTTCAGAAAAGGAAAGAGGTCACATACCCTCACGCCAAACTACATAGCCACCCCAAAGAGTGGAATCAAACATGGTTCTATTGCAAAGACACCTCCCCTGCTGGTGAAAATCCCTTGCCTAGCTTTCGTCCGGAGCGACTCAGCAATACACACCCCTTTCCGCAAAGGTTGACTGCCCAAGAGAGAAGCAAATATGCTCCTCAACTGTCGAAGCTCAGAGCCTTTATGGCCAACGGTTTAACATGGGTTGATCTCGCCCGCTGTTGGATATCATGGAGCATACTGCCCCTTAGTCAGCGCTCTGGTTTGATGTGCGAGTATACTGGCAGTGTTGATGATCCACTGCGACATTCCAACATCCAGCTCACCGATGAAGAAATCACAGAGGCTGTGAATAAGATGCTGAATGAACCGGAACACATCTGTGCTAAAACCGGCCTGCTTCCCTTCTGTGCCACCAACAAATCGCCAGCTGTAAGAGTTTGATTTTTCTTTTTGCTGAATGTGTTGTTGATATATCTTGTCATTGTTTTAATATCAGTGTCTGTGTAACCAGAACAATGATCCGTTTTGGAGCAAGAAACTGCCGCAGAAGAAACCAGAAAAACCAGACAAACCAGAAAGGGCAACCCGGCAAAAGACTAAAGCTGTGAAGAAGACTACCCACAGGAAAAGAACCACTGCATCCTCTAATCCGGCCCATGATGATGATGTGGATAATCCGGACCTGGAGGTAGGGCTTGACTCACTTGGCTTATTTTTCATGCGTCTTATTGATGATGATATTTGTCAGGATGATGCCGAAGCCAGCCATGCTGATGCTGTAGAGGTAATTATTCTCTCTTCCGATTCATAACCTTTGCCTGCACTAAAAATCCGTCAGGCAAACCAGAAAGTTAAATTTTCTCATCCTCTTGCTTATTTGGATCCCAAATTTCTTATGAAGACCCAACAGCACGAAGCTCGTCGCACAACCCGGCACAGCGGCCAGGTAGTTACCTCCGCCGGTTTACCGAACAGTCCGGTTCAGAAACGCCGTTCAGAGGTCTCTAATTTGCTTGTCAGTGCTTGTCCTAAAGCGGGCTGCTTTCGTCAACCTCTTAATCCATCTGACTCCGATTACCAGGTTACTTCCCACTCATCCTCTGGCGAGTCATCAGCTACTCAGCTGCCACCGCTCAAAATGGTGCTTGGGTAAGCTATACTTATCATAATATTTGCAGCACATCGCCTTGGAACATATGTTGTATTTGATTTTGTTATTCCTTTTAGGGCCAAGCCTAGGCCAAGCAAGAAGGCTCGCCTGGACAAAGCGGCCGAAGAGGATGCCGTCCTTGAACCGGGCAAAACACCAGATCTTGAAGCGGCTATTCCTGAGGATATACCCAATGATCCACCACAGCAAGACGACGATCTTATTGCTGAAGAGAGACCTATTGATACCTCAAATCTTGTCAATCAGCCCACAAGCTCCATCCGGAATGAGAAATCCACCGGTCCAACAAAGCCTACTGACCAGCCAACAGCCCTAGTGCAAACCGGCGATACCAAGGATGATGAGGTTGTCATTACTAGCACTGGCCATACAGAGCCAAGCAATCCTGTCGCTTTGTCCAAACATTCTGCCAAGGAAGAATTTGCTGCCTTTGGCAAAGGCAAGTGGAATCCTGATCTGGCGACTTACGCTGCTCTGAACGCCCAAGATATCCATTCCGGCTACCTGAACCGGCTGTATACCAGTCGTGACTATGAAGCCGGTCTGGTTAACATGATGAAAGATAAATATGAGGTAACTTCCATTTGCTCTTTCCTGCTTGTATGCTTCAATTCTTGCTGACTCTCCTAGCCCCCAAGGGCCGGTTTGTAATCTTCTTTCAAACCGGGACTTACTAATATAAATCTTAATGCTTTGAAATTCACTGATGTAGCCCCCAAGGGCCGGTTCAACTTAGCGTAGTTAAACCGGGACTTTAAGTAATTGAGATTGCCGCATCAGAATATATACGAGCAAATAGCCATTAGCCCCCAAGTGCCAAGTTGAATACTTGTATAGATCTTGGGACTTTGTAAGCAATTGAAAGATGAAGATTGAATATGCATTAGCCCCCAAGTGCCAAGTGCATAACTTGTTATGTGGTTGGTACTTCAATCCTTGTACCGTTTTGCTGAATCATATAACTGTTTGCATGCAGGCTGAGCTGAAGACGAAAGAAAACCAAGTCGCCGATCTCCAAGATAATCTGAAATCCCAACAAGCTGAAACCTCCAAAGAAAAAGAGGAATTAACCAGCGCTTTAAGCACCATGGATCAGCTTAAGGAGAACTTCAAGAAGAAGCGGGCGGATTGGGCCACTAAAAAATCCGCTTTAATCAAACGAGCAGAAGATGCCGAGGCTGCACTAAAACCGGTGCCGAATGAACTGACCAGCATAAAGCGGCACGTGCAAGCCATGACCACTGCTATCTTTGGTAAGCCGGCTTGACTTCTGAACTGATTCCGTCGTCTTACAGAGCTGCCGGTTTGTTAACCCTTTATGATATTTCAGGGACACGCATTGGTCACTTGGGGTCAGATGTGCGGAAGAAATTGAAAGCCGCCTATACGTTGGTCGAACAACTGTATACTGGTGCACAACGGATCATCTGTACTGCATCCCACAACAAGCCGGCGCCCACCTTGATTCAGGACACTCTGATGAAACTGTCGGTGCTTCCTGCCTGGGTTGAAGAGCTAAAGAAATCTGCTGCTCAAACCGGTGCGATCAATGCCTTAATCCGCGCAAAAGCTTGGGTGCCGGATTTTGATCCTATTGAAGCGGCTCAGGGCTATCCCAGCTTGAAGGAAGACGGGTCAGAGTTTGGTGAAGCAGATCTGTGAGCAATAAACCGGAGGTGCGTCCGCTAGCTTGTCAATTGGCTGAAGAAGCAGACTTGTCTCATTATCAAGCCCAATATGACAATCAAAACAAGCGAATAGCTGCACCAATTCATGAAGCGGAAAATCTTATCCCTCCAATCCGTAAGCATACTTACGCTCCCGATATTGGCCCATCATTGCTGATCCATGATGAAGCTATTTTTCAAGCATTAATGGGAATCGACTGGACAACTGTTGATTTCCAGCCGCTGGGTAGAGAAACCGAAGCTGAAGCGGCGCAGGATGACCCACAACCATCAGGCCAGGCCGGTGACCAAGCTTGAACCGGAAGCCGGTTTAAAACTGCTTCTCCTTTGCGAAAAACAATGATCTTATTGTGGGCACCGTGTTGCCTTGTAATAGGCTAGCTGATACTTTTGATGTTGATATGCCTTCGTGCATAATCGCTGCCACTTGCTCTTCCTTTGGGTGATGAACTTTCCAAAGTACTTTCTGCAATAAAAAATCTTCAAGTGCCACCGCGGTTGTACCATCAGGCGGAATATGATGTCTGCATACATGAAATCAAAACATCCGATTTTTTTTAAGTATATGACCAACTTTTTGAGATACATAATACCTGCCACCATTGAGCGTGAAGTTGGCTTGGCCAATCTTGAAGCGGAGTTTTATAAACCCACACTGTTGGAGGAGATAGCAGCTCCATATATATATGACGCCGGTTTACCATGTAAACCGTGCCGGGTTATAATAAACACCGTGTTACTCCATAAGAGGATGTTAACAAAAAAGATCAAACCGGGCAAATAGTCTCCGGATTGAAATGAACCGTGTTCCGTTAGTTGACAGTGTGAACCGGTTGAAAACTTTGTCGGTTTAAAAAACGCAATAAAAAGAAAGAAATACCTTTCAAAGAAAAGTGTGAAGCAAAGGCAATGACAAAACCGTTTGCAAAAAAGGTTTATTTGAGCTGATTAGATGGTGTTACCATGGCCGAACACGACCAAGCTCCCAATAGGTGTAACTATGGTTCTAGTCAGCCAGGTCCCCAAATGAAACCGTGGCATTTATGCTGATCAAGTGGCATGGCAATGGTTCGGGTTCGACCAAGCCCCCAAGTGATTCTGTGGCCTTACGCCGATCAAGAGGCATGACTGGTTCAGACGTGACCAAGTCCCCAAGTGATCTGGTGGCTCTCGCCTATCAAGAGGTATTGTATTGGTTCGGACACGACTAAACCCCCAAGTGATATAACATGATGCTTTTAAAAAGCTAACTCAAGGGGTAAACCGGAGGCCGCTTTAGAATAACTCCGTGTAACCACACATGATGTAAAAGAACAGATACCCCACTTTAGCTGAGGTTCCGGTTTATTATATTTAATCATAATATATACATCGTCGTAATATGTACATAAGTAGAGCCAATGGCTCAGGTATAGTAAGGCTGAAGATGAGCTATGTTCCACGGCCTGTTGGTCTCCTCCTCTGATGTACGTGAGTCCTTATGCTCTCGAATATCGATCAGATAGTATGACCCGTTGTGCAGATTCTTGCTGACCACGAAAGGCCCCTCCCAAGGTGGGGATAGCTTATGCATATCAATCTGATCTTGGATGAGCCGAAGCACCAAATCTCCTTCCTGAAAGGTTCTGGTTCTGACTCGGCGACTGTGATAACGACGAAGATCCTGTTGGTAAATCGCCGAGCGGGCAGCTGCTATGTCACGTTCTTCATCCAACAGGTCCAAAGCGTCTTGCCGTGCTGTCTCATTGTCCGCTTCAACATAAGCCGCCACATGGGGTGAATCATGATGGATATCACTGGGGAGAACCGCCTCCGCTCCGTAAACCATGAAGAACAGTGTGTATCCTGTTGATTTGTTGGGTGTAGTATTGATGCTCCATAACACAGATGGTAACTCTTCTACCCAACAACCCGGTGTTCTCTGCAAAGGAACCATAAGCCGGGGCTTGATGCCTCTCAAGATCTCTTGATTAGCCCTTTTTGCTTGACCATTGGACTGTGAATGTGCCACCGATGAAACGTCAAGCTGGATGTGCTCCCGTTCGCAGAACTCCTTCATGGCACCTTTGGACAAATTGGTACCATTATCTGTGATGATACTGCGTGGAAAGCCAAACCGAAAAATCACCCTTTTCATTCATATATATTTGGGCCACATCCTGGTGTGGTTGTCTTCTAACCCTCTCTCACGTTTTTTTGCTGGAAGACTCGGATGACGCTCAACAACCACGCGTGTACTGGCTTAACCGTGTGCGATGCAAGTGCACCTTGACATCACCACGACTGCGCAAGCGCGAGCAAGGGTGGAGGTAGTGGATTAACCATGTGCGATGCTAGTGCAGTATGAAATCACCACGACTGCGCAATGCGAGCAAGGGTGGAGGTAGTGGCTTAACTGTGTGCAATGCAAGTGCACTATGAAATCACCATGACTACGGAAGCATGAGCAAGAGTGGAGGTACTAGCTTAACCATCCGATGCAAGTGCGCTGTGAAATCACCACGACTGCGCAAGCACGAGCAAGGGTGGATGTACTGGCTTAGCCGTGTGCGATGCTAGCGCGCTGTATAATCACCACCAGCGCAAGCTAAAGGTGGGTAGTTTATTTAGGATGAATTCCACGTGTGCGTCTAAAAATTAGGACGAACCATGTGTGATAGACAAGCTAGCTAGAAATCTAAAAACAAACTACCCGCCTTGAGTGATGCAAAAATCGGCGGTTCCGCCGCTTTTCCTTTATTATCATACACGCATATTCTTATTGGACCATGTGCGATCTTGGGTGCTCCCACCCCGCATCAATTCCTTTACCAAAATTTTAGTAGCCACGGTATTTCAACCGTCACCCGCACTGCTCCACCACCGACCTTATAGTAAAATTACAGTAGCCAAGGCATCTGAACAGTCGCCCTCCCTCATCCACCACCATCTCCACACACCGTTACTAACATTTTCAGTAGCCACGGCATATCCTCAAACACCACCCCAACCACCTCCATAGCCCCCACCCCTCCCCCTTAAACCCTATCTCACCACCGCCAACACTGCTAACCCCTGACGGTCTGCCCGTGCCTCCTAGCTTAGATAATAAAGTTCAAGTTACCCAGGGATTCCCATACTATTGCGCCCCTGAGTTTTTAGACGAGACATGTGGTTTTTCCACCGCCAGATCCACATCCCCTCCTCCAGAGAGTCGCAACCTAAGCCCCACCACATATCTCAGGGAGTCTCACGAGCGTTCGGCCAAAAATAGGTTTATGATAGCCTATCTGGCGGACGTTGGTGAGGTGGCCGCCGTTCATCCCGACCTGTCGATCCCAGAGTAACACCATGCCATGGAAGCCGGCGAGGACATTGACTACATTGCCATGTCGAAGGCTTCACATTAGTGGGCTAGCGTATTGTTGTATCTCGGGAAAGCTGGTTATGACATCAAGCTCATCGACAGTGACAACTTCATGCGGGCCATGTCATAGGTTAAGTGGTCCATCCCCAACCCCTCTAGTTCCACCGCCGTCGATCTCCTCCTCCACGTGGTCAAGGATTTGCGATACTTGTATGCCATGGATCCAATTTTGTCAAGGGCTATGTGATGTTTAAGTATGAATTGCCTACTTCAGTTTCACAAATGGCTCGATTTGGTTGTCTATAGTGAGTAGATGCCTTGTTTATCTATATTTGGTTGTTAGGCTGGTTGCAGTGAGCATTTGTCTAGTTATCAAGCAGATGCCTTGTTTATCTGTATTTGGTTGTTAGGTTGGTTGAAGTGAGCGCTTATCCAGTTTTCAAGCAGATGCCTTGTTTATCTATATTTGCTTCTTAGGATGGCTATAGTGAGCATTTTTCCAGTTTTCAAGCATATGCCCTATTTATCTATATTTGCCTATTAGGTTGGTTGCACTCAGACTCTATCCAGTTTTCAATGGCTATATTGTGTTGTTATACTGATCATTTATGCCTTGCTTATTTCAGTCATTCACAATATGATGTTCATTATGTGCAAGTCGGAACTGTGTAGCTCGATTTCAGCAATACCAATTCGAATGGCTATGTTTGGTTCCGGCTATGCCCGATGTAGTTAACACATGCCCTTTATTTCAATTTTGCACATTTATCCAGTGTGATGTTTAAGCATGAGCTACGTTCTATTCATTTCCGACAATACCAGTTTGAATTGCAATATTCGGTGGTTGTTAAGCCTGTTGTAGGTAACATTCCCTTCCATTTTATATCCGCTTTAACAACATGCTGAAACCAACACATTCAAGCTATCATTTGGAGATGATGTTGTTTACCTTGGCTGTATTTGTTTGATGTTAAGGTTGTTGTACTTATCATGCCTTTCCACCACTTATGCAGGACAACAACGGGAGTGGCCAGCATTTTCCGTCGAGGTTAGTTTCATCCCTCGGCTTGTACTCCCCCCATCATTCCATAATGTAGTGCATAGAGATCCAGGCCTGGACACTTTTTAGCTTCTAATATTGAGTTGTTGCTTGTAGGTACATATGTCCTTGGCAAAGATCCACGCATCGACCCTTTTTGCGTATGGGGTAATGAGATATTCATGAACCAACATCAAGTGAGGAAACTGATAAGGATTATTAGGAAAAAGATATGAATGATGGCAATCAAATTATTTGTTTAAGCTCTATCTAACACACCAGTGAGCTGTAGGATGGTAACAACAAACTCTATAGCCTTCTCTTTTTACTGCCCATAATGAGTTGTTAGACAACAATGTCTAAATCTTTTCATTTGCAGTGGTTCCCAAAGCAGTTTACACAAGATTACCTCACAAAGTACATGATTCGTGGACACACAATGATGGTTAAAGTATTTCATCGAGACTACAATGGGCATCGAGAAGTCCTAATGAAGACAGTGAAGGATGGGGGGCGACCACCACAAGGGGTTGGCCTAAAGTCGTGTGCGCATTACACATGGAGGAGGGCACTGTCGGTGTCACAAACAACGGATCTCGGGTAGGTGGTACTGAGCCATGGATCTAGGATCAATGGGGAACAAGGGATGATGAACACGGTGTTTACCCAGGTTCGGGCCCTCTCGAAGAGGTAAAACCATACGTCCTGCTTGATTGTATTTGATGTATGATATGGTTATAGAGTAGATCCTCCGCGAGATCAGGCGAGATAAACCCTAGGTTAGTGAGGTGATGGATGTGGCTCTAGCCTAAAGACTAAAATCCCTTGGTTTACATACACACTAGTTGGGTTAGGGTTACATGTGATCGGCCTAATCTTGACTTGAAGGGTACGCCACATCTTTGAAGATCTCCTATCCATCCATGGATCTGCACACTAGCTTGGCCATATAATGGCCTATTAGTTCGGCCCATATGTAATAGGCCGATGACCCGAGGACCCTGAATCCAGGACTCCCTCAGTAGCCCTCGAACTAGCCTCCAACGCTGGAGATCCTTGTCTGGTGTGCTTCAAATCTTCGGCTTGTGCAATGAGTTCTCCACTTTTATTTATATAGTTCAGAGTTGTCGTCTATGGACGAATATGATCGGAATTAATACCGCACTAGTGCCAATCTGGTGTTGACAATCCAAATTTTTGGGACCTCACCAGAGCATGGTGGGACCCACAGGAGTTAATGATTTCCTTGGGGCAAGGAAAAACCCATGACTGTCTCATGCCTTTTTAGAAGGAGCATGGCCCAATACCCCTTTTTCTCAACACGTCCTTTAATTTTGAAGGACTAAACGCCTACTTATAGATCCCAAATTATAGGGAACACTTAACTCGGCCCTTCCCCCAAGAGCCATCGCCTGAAATTTTTTAGACACCATGCTTGATGCCCGAGGCTCCTCTTTGCTACCTCACAGCACCCTACCGGGCGATTGGGCGAGCTGCTCCATCTCTCGTCTTCAACTGAGCAACCTACAGGTTCAAGGATATCTTCCCGTAGCATATCTTGTTTCTACGCCGGATTGATCTCCGTGGACGGCAAAGCGTTCGCCGAGAATTTCTTCGCTCCAAACAAGGAAGAGAGGGTGTGTTTCATGCCCTTTCTCCTACGGGGTCTAGGCTTTCCCAGTCATCCCTTCTTACGGGGTTTATTAGAGTTCTACAGGATCCAACTCCACAACCTCACCCCAGGTTCCATACTGCGTATTGCTGGTTTCGTGGCCCTCTACGAGAAATTCATGAGCTGCGAAGCCCACTTTGAGTTGTGAGAAAATACATCTGCCTCGTCCCTCATACCCGTGAGGGGTCAATCTTCGAAGTAGGAGGAGCAGAGGTGTGGCGTAGCTGGGATGGGTTATCCCATCGGGACCCCGTGAAAGGCTCCAGAGAAATGGACCTCGGATTGGTTTTATATCGAAGACGTTCCCCTCTCCGACCCAGTCCGGAGGGGACTACCTGAATACTCGAGTGCCCCATTAAAGAAGTGGTTCAACTGTCTGCCCAAGAGCCCTTCCCAACCAGACAGCGCAGAGGTGCATTTTTTGGCCGCCAAGATCCGGCTGCTGACCCATATCAAGCTGACTATGATCGAAGTAATGGCTGTCACCGTTGCCCGATGTGTGCATCCCCTTCAATAGAGGGGGAATCCTCTATGGTATTACAATGTGACCAACGATGCAACTCGCTACAAGCGACAAGGGCCAGATGATAAAGCGGATTTGGCGAAAATATTAGCTGGCCTCTTTAAAGGAGAGGAGGAAGACTTCGCTCAATTGAGTATCTGTGAGGGTTTCTTCAGATACAATCTGGCAGACTGGGCGAGCTTTGGTCCGTTGTCTGTAATTCGGAGATTACGTCTGAATACTTTCTAATCGTAACTTTCATTCACACTAGGTTGGAGGTGTCAGGCCGAGTCCGTCCATTGCCCTTCTCCTAAACCATAGAATCATTCTCGTGACGACAACCCGGGATATCATGGCAATCCGGATATGTTGATTGGTTTTGAAGATTGAATCTTTCATCAGGAAAGCCTTGACGGCACAAAGGTTGCCTTGATGGGCGACCACCCTAGGGATCTTCCTTCCACCACTTTAAGTGAAAGGAAGATCTCTTCCCAAATAGGGCGCTCATCTTGCATCGTCCCAAATGTGCTGACTTCTACTCCCAAGGCTCGCCATACTGCACGCCGAACAGTCATGAGAGGAGGATGGGCTATGTCGACAACGGCTCATAATGAGGGATCCACACGGAAGGCCTCCACTGGAGCAGAAACGACCACTCCCCTGGCTCAAAGGTAATATGTTTGGAACCACAATAAGAATTATTTCCAATGTTATTCCTCTGATGCTTGCCTAGCTTTGCAGAAGAAGAGTAACGCCAAGCCAATCTGAAGACTCTCTGGGCGGGTCAAGGAGTGGTTCCAAACTTGGGCCTTTGGCGTAGGCTAGAGACCATGCCGAACACGCAGCTCCTAGCACGCCTCCAGAGGATCCTGATGATGTTTCAGTTACCAACTATGAAGTCGAGAGCGTGATGAATCACCGCCGCCGGAGGGAATCTTTACGCCATGCTGCCTTCATTGACGAGGAATTCAATGCATTTAATTCGGTGGACACATACCTTCGAACGACCCGAACATGACCTGAAGGAATTGCTAATCTTTTTTCTACCAAGATGCAGGTGTGCGTTCTAAATAGCTTTTAAGAGCAGATTAGAATCCCTAACCTAGTCCTTAATTTGGGCGGGACAGCCAAGTTAAGGATCGGAACTATCTTGATTGTGCAGGCCGTAAGTGAACGAAATAACAAGTTGTCCGAAGACCTCAAGTTGTGTCGAACACAATTGGCCGATGCGGAAGCCGAACTAGAAGCGGCCAAGAAAGCTACCAACAAAAATCTTGGTAAGTGAAAAGGCTTTAGAATGCTGGAAAACTATATGGAGTTCTATGCATATTGATATCATGTCATCCCTATAGCCACCGAATCCATGAACACTACAAAAAAAGACACACCTGTGACATTTTGATCCGATCGAAAAAAATTATGTCATGCTTATGACACTTCTATGACGATAATTGTGACAAAATACGGTATCGTCATAGACGTGGTGGGCTCCTAGTTCTATGACAAAAATCATGACAGAAAATGGGCTTTTCTTCCTGTGCAGGCTGGAGACACACCTGCATGACATTCTTTGGGCCATCAGTGACGGAAAAATCATGGTAGAAGCGGGGGCGAGGAAAATTTTGGGGAGTTCCCAGTTACGGTTGGTGGTTGGGGCCAAGCGATGCATGGAGGTTTGTGTGTTTCTCTCGTATACGTACGCGTGGTCATGTGAGGCTTTGAGCTCTAACTAAACCCGAGCAATTCCTTCGCTACTAGTACTAACTGAACCCGAGCGGTCGATCGCTGCTGCTGGCTACTACTTACTGAAGCCGATCGAACCTGCTACCTCATGATGAACAGTGAACGTGCGGGTTGGTTGAACGAGTCGAGATGTACGTGGTTGGGGTTAGATGAATAGTTCCCGGTGGTGGTTGGATGAATAGGACCCCGTGGTAGTAGGCTGTGGCCACTGGATGAACAAGACCCCTAGAGGAGGCCACCACAGCCGAGCTGGTTGGGGGTGGATGAATAGGACCCCGTGGAGGGCTGGTTGAATAGTAGCCAGTGGAGCGTTGGATGAACAGTATCTGGTGGAGGCAGGAGGAAGACGCGGTGGATGAACAATGCATGTGGGGGCTGAAGAAAGTCGACAGTGGGTGAACAGTAGCCCACGGAGTCCCATTTTGCGGCATGCCACACCCGTCCTGATGAGCAGGACCCCGTTTCGACTGCAGTGCTCTAACACAAGTGTATTTCCTCTGTTTTGCGGTATGCCAGACCCCCTCCCGATGAACAGGATGCCGTTTCGACCATAGTCGGTCAAACAGATGGCCGTTTCCTCCGTACCGCAGTATGCCAGACCTCGTTTCGGCTGTTCCATCCAAGCCGGTGTCTCCCGTTGAACAGGACGCATTCCGACCCAGTCTATTGCCTCCCAATTAGATGGATGCTGTTTCCCTGTTCTGACCCAGTCGGTTGGCTGCCCGATGAACAGGACGCCGTTGCTGCTGTCCGTTGCCTCTCCATGTACACGAGCCCCGGCCATACATATGAGCGAGTAGGCATTTGAGACCCCACCCGTATGTGCGTACATGGTCGTATTTTTTGGCATGTGGTTGTACGTACGTGTACACGGTTTAGAAGGGACTACCTGAACTGCTACGTCGGGGTTCTACTACTACACATGCCGCTGCTTGCTCGGCTACGGTTCATCGTTGCAGAGAGACCGATCAACCAGTATGTACATACACGTTCGTGACCAAAATGACAACGCTACATACGCTTCGACCAGGTGGGTCCAGGCTGTCAGGGAGGATAAGGAGGCACTTCCTTGCATGCGAAGTTATTGATGGTGGGTCGGAGCTATTAGGGGGAGGATTCATTTTTTCGTGCCTAATATGGAGGCACTTCCTTACGTCTGAAGATATAGCTGGTGGGTCCCAGCTATCGGGGAAAAAGTTTTTTTCACATAATACAGCTAAGCCAAAATACAGAGGCCCTTCTGGTAGGTCCCTGCTGTTAGGTGGACTAAGTAGGCACTTCCTTTCTGCGGCCGTGAACCCAGCTGTCAGCCTCTCCACGTACAGTCCTCTTACGATGTAAGTCGTTCCTTGACCATGTTGACCACGCCGTGTCGAGAGAACCAAGGAGGTGGACGAGGCGAGGCCTAGGAAGTGAATGACCCGGAGCCGGGGACGACTCGGTAGCTGTTTCCCACGCAAAGGGGGTATGAGGGTTTACTGGTTGGGTTGTTGTAACGCCCCGTATGTAACTTGCCACATTTTTATTCCAACTCTTGCCATTTTCAGCTCTAAGTTATGATATTTCCTCATAGTTGGGTTTTGTCTTTGTTTTGCATTTTGTACGTGTCATGCATCTCATATCATGTCATCATGTGCATCGCATTCGCATACGTGTTCGTCTCATGCATCCGAGCATTTTCCCCGTTGTCTATTTTGCATTCCGGCACTCCTACGTCCTCCGGCGTCCCCTTTTTCTTCTTTTCATGTGCGGGTGTTCAACGTTCTCGGATTGGACCGAGACTTGCCTAGCGGCCTTGGTATACTACCGGTAGACCGCCTGCCAAGTTTCGTGCCATTTGGAGTTTGTTTGATACTCCAACGGTTAACCGAGGAACCGTAAAGGCCTCGTGTGTGTTGCAGCCCAACACCCCTCCAAAGTGGCCCAAAACCCATCCAAACCCCCTCCATCCTCTTGGCCGTTCGATCATGATCGTGTGGCCGAAAACCGCACCTCATTTGGACTCTCCTAGCTCCCTCTACCTATAAATAGGTGATCCCCTCTTTTTCTCGCGCAGACGAAACCCTAAAAAACTCCCTCGCTGCCACCGGACATGTCCGCCGCCCGCCGGACGTCCCGCGCTGCCGCCCCGCGCCAGTGAGACGCCGCCACGTGTCCTGCCTCCACCTGCCGCCGCCGCGGCCCGCTCGGCCCACGGGGAGCCCGCTACGGGCCGGATCGGGCCCGAGCCGCCCCAGGGCTGCCCGCCTCCTCGCGCCGCCGCCCTCCGCCGACGTCGGCGCTCACTGCCTCCTCGCCGCTCCGCCGCCTCGCTCGCCGGCCACCGCCGCCGACTCCCGTGGTCGCCGCTCCACCGCGTCGCCCGACGCCGAGCTCCGCCTCGCCGCCTCGGACGCCGCCGCCGCGCCTCCCCAGGTCTCCGGCAACCGGATCTCGCCGCCATAGCCTGCCTCTTCTTCCCCTACAACTCCGGCGAACTTCACGGCCAACCTCGGTTCGCGTGCCGGCCTGATCCAGCTACATTAAACCCTAGGTTGTCTCGTTTTTCCCTAAGTCCCTAATATTTTCTAGGCATCTTCATCGCACCATATCTCGTCAACCGTAGCTCCGTTTTGCACGTGTGAGATATCAAAATGTTCATCTGTTTGTCCTCTTCATTTTGTTCCATTGCGCCATGCTAGTTTGAGTCCATCTTGATGCCTAAAATGTTGTTGGAAGAGTGCTTCATAATGTTAGTTCCTGGTTCTTATCAGATTATGGACATTTGTCTTTTTTGCCATGATTATTGTGTGCCTCCTATGAACTTGAACCCTACATGTGTTTTGGGCTATGCCATGCCATATTTATAGGGGTGTATTCCATGTATTGTTGTTTTCAATGTGGTGACTAGCACAAGCATGCAAAGTAGCTCTCGTGATGTTGCTGATTTCAGGGACTTAGAATTCTTCAGTCATTTCCCTGATGTTATTTTTATGCCATGTATTCATGTTGCTACTGGGTGATCCAGGCCTCTTTTGAGCATGTTCAGTAAGGATGATTTTGAGATATTTTTATGTTCTATCCATCCATGTCTTTGTTTGCAATTATGGAGTACCCTAGCATGACTCAATCATGCTCTACTTTTGCTGTAAAATGTTCCTGGTAGATTGTTTATGTGTTAACCAATTTTGCCATGGTTGTTGTAGTTGATCCTTGCATGCTATGAGATGGTTATTACCATGGTTAGCTATTTCATCATGTCTTCTTGCTGAGTGTATGCTTAGTTTGCCATGAAATGCCTTGTGGTGAGTGCATCGAGCTCGCAAATATGCCTACGTAACTTTGTTTTTGCCATGTCTAGTTTTCTGTTGTCTGAATCTGTTAACGAAACTTGCTATGTTTACATGGGTGCCATCATATCTTCTGATCCTTTTTGGCTTATGGTCAGTAAGGGACTTTTGTTACATGCTTTCAGTAGATTCATGCCATGCCTTGATTTGCCATGATATGTACCTGTAGCATGTTGTTATCTTGCTCTAAACATTGCTTCCTGATGTTAATTCCTGGCATGTTGTTATTTTCACTAAGTCTGAGATGCTGTTATCTTTTGCACTTTTGCCATGCTGGTTTGAACCTGCTATTTTGTGATTTAGCCATAGCTAAGTGTTCATCTTTTGTCAAGCATCTTGAGTAGATCACTTCCATGTGCTTTGTTGCGATGTTACAGTGCAGTAGCTTAGCTTCTTGTTGCATTTTAGATGGCATCGTGTTGTTAATCGCAGATTTGTGCCATTATTGTTTTGCTTGTCGTTTACAAACCGTGCATCTGATTCTGGTGATCTTTATATCGATTTCGACCGAAATCAACTCATCTTTCCAGTGGCTCTCTTGGTTTGCCAAGTTCAGGCCTGGTTCAATCTTTTCCTTCCAGAGCACACATATGCATTGCACATTACATCCCGCATATCATGCCATCTTTTGCATCATGTTGCTTGCGCATTGCACGATGGTTGATTGTGTTTCCTTTTGCTTGTGTTCTTGCCTTGGGTAGATCCGGGAGACGAGTACGTGATCAAGGATCAAGCTACGTCAACTCGTAGAACTTTGTAGGCAAGATGACCATACCCTCGAAATCACTTCTATCTTTTCTTGGTAGTTGCTCGCTCTATTGCTATGCCTATGCCGCGATACCTACCACATGCTTTATCATGTCCCATATTGCCATGTCCCTCTAACCCACCTTGTCCTAGCAAACCATTTTCTAGCTATGTTACCGCTTTGCTCAACCCCTCTCATAGCGTTGCTAGTTGCAGGTGAAGATTGGAGTTTGTTCCTTGTTGGAACATGATTATTGTTGGGCTATCATTATTATACCTTGTCTACTTTAATGCATCTATATACTTGGTAAAGGGTGGTGATAGAGGCGAGGGTGTCCCGTCTTTCGATGAGATGATGGATATCGCTTTGGTGGAAGTCGACTTTGACGATCCGACTACGAACGTGCGAGGATGTCGCGCCTTAGCAATCGCTAAACCAACTCCGAGAGGTTATTGACCACGCCGGAGCACGATCAACCTGACCACGAGGGTCTGTTTCCTGCGAGCAAACGAAGAACAAGCAAGAAACTGAGATTGCAATCTGGATATCGCGAATATAAGATGAAAGCTTTATTGATCAAGGTGGGGTTCTGTGACGCCTTTGTCTGGTCGTTGAACACAAACGAAGTACGCGAAGTTGCAGCTATGGCGAACTTTTAATCTAAACAGAACCCAAAGTCTAAACGATGCCCTAAGGGCTGTATATATGGAGGAAGAGGGGGGAATTTCGTGGCCCTTGGTGGAGGGGTCCGAAATCAACCCTATCTCTTGTTTCCCCACACATACGGACTCTAAAAATAGCCTATACTTATGTATTTCGAAATTACATGGGCCTGGCCCAATAATAAGGTGACGCAGCACCTAAAATAGCCTCGGGACGAAATTTATGAAGTGGCATCTTGTATATTTCGTCCAAGGCTTCATGCACCCATTATGGTGGCTTCAAAGTCCTGAAATCATCACTTGTAACTCCGTTCTTGTTCCCCTTGCGCATGCCATCATCTCCATGCTTGTTCTTGCTCCAATGTTCATCCTTCTCCAAGCTAGGCCCTTCATTTGTAAGCAAAACAAATGTATCCAATTTAGGCAGCATCATATTCTCATGAACATTAGAATCATTACCAAGAAACGAAAGTACCTGGTAATTTAGTTGGCGTGCGCGAGCTCTAGTAATTGGTCCAGTATGTATAGCAGCAGGGGCTGTGGGTGTAACAATTGTATTGATGTCCTCATCATCCTCCCCTTCTTGAAATGAAGTCGTCCTCGACGGAAACTCATCTTCCTCACCCAAATAAGGCTTCAAATCTGCAATGTTAAAAGTGGGACTAACCCCAAAATCTGCAGGCAGCTCAAGTTTATATGCATTATCATTTATTTTCTCTAACACCTTAAAGGGACCATCAGCACGTGGCATTAACTTTGATTTGCGCAAATCAGGAAATCTATCCTTACGCAAATGTAACCAAACAAGATCTCCAGGTGCAAACACAACATGTTTTCTACCCTTATCTCCAGCAAGTTTATATTTAGCATTCATGCGCTCAATGTTTTCCTTAGTTAACTCATGCATTTTTAAAATCAATTCAGCACGTTGTTTAGCATCAAAATTAACCTTCTCCGAAGATGGAAGAGGCAACAAATCAATAGGTGCACGAGGTAGGAAACCATACACAACTTCAAAAGGGCACATCTTAGTAGTAGAATGCAATGAACGATTATAAGCAAATTCAATATGAGGCAAGCATTCCTCCCACATTTTCTTATTATTCTTCAAAACAGCCCTAAGCATAGTAGACAACGTTCTATTGACTACTTCAGTTTGTCCATCGGTTTGGGGGTGACAAGTAGTACTAAAAAGCAGTTTAGTCCCCAACTTAGCCCATAAACATCTCCAAAAGTGGCTAAGAAATTTAGTATCACGATCTGAAACAATAGTATTTGGCACACCATGCAAGCGAATAATTTCACGAAAGAACAAATCAGCAACATTAACAGCATCATCACTTTTATGACATGGTATAAAGTGTGCCATTTTCGAGAATCTATCCACGACAACAAATATGCTATCCCTCCCCTTCTTTGTTCGAGGTAAACCTAAGACAAAGTCCATAGATATATCCTCCCAAGGAACAGTAGGTACAGGCAAAGGCATATATAAACCATGAGGATTGAGTCGTGACTTAGCTTTTTGACATGTAGTGCAGCGAGCAATAAAACGCTCAACATCCCGTCTCATCTTTGGCCAAAAGAAATGTGTAGCAAGTACGTCCTCCGTCTTCTTCACGCCAAAGTGTCCCATTAATCCTCCTCCATGCGCCTCCTGCAACAACAAAAGACGAACGGAGCTAGCTGGAATGCATAGCTTGTTTGCACGAAACACAAATCCATCGTTAACAACAAACTTGTTCCACACTCTTCCTTCTTTACAATTCTGCATTACATCTTTAAAATCAGCATCATGCACATATTGATCTTTGATGGTCTCCAAACCAAATATTTTGAAGTCAAGTTGTGAAAGCATAGTATAGCGACGAGACAATGCATCAGCAATAACATTTTCTTTTCCCTTCTTGTGTTTAATGACATAAGGGAAAGTCTCAATGAATTCAACCCATTTAGCATGTCTACGATTCAGTTTAGCTTGACTTTTAATATGTTTCAAAGATTCATGATCAGAATGTATAACAAATTCTTTGGGCCATAAATAATGTTGCCATGTTTCTAAAGTCCGAACAAGAGCATATAATTCTTTATCATAAGTAGAATAATTCAGACTAGGCCCACTCAATTTTTCAGAAAAGTATGCAACAGGTTTGCCATCTTGTAATAACACACCTCCTAATCCAATTCCACTAGCATCACATTCAAGCTCAAAAGTCTTATTAAAATCAGGAAGTTGGAGTAAAGGAGCATGTGTCAACTTATCTTTCAATACCGTGAAGGCTTCTTCCTGTGCGGTACCCCAAAGAAAAGGCACATCTTTCTTTGTAAGCTCATTGAGAGGTGCACCAATGGTGCTGAAATCTCTCACAAAACGCCTATAGAATCCAGCGAGGCCAAGAAAACTCCTCACTTATGTGACCGTTTTGGGTTGCGGCCAACTCTCAATAGCTTCAATCTTGGCTTTATCAACTTCAATTCCCTGTGGAGTAACAACAAAGCCAAGAAAAGATACTCGGTCGGTGCAAAAGGTGCACTTCCCAAGGTTACCAAACAAACGTGCATCACGTAGAGCAATAAAAACAGCACGTAAATGTTCCAAATGTTCTTCCAAAGATCTGCTATAAATCAATATGTCATCAAAGTAAACTACCACAAATCGTCCAATGAAAGCACGTAAAACTTCGTTCATTAATCTCATGAAAGTACTAGGTGCATTAGTTAACCCAAAAGGCATGACTAACCACTCATATAATCCAAACTTAGTTTTGAATGTTGTTTTCCATTCATCTCCCAATTTCATACGAATTTGATGGTATCCACTACGTAAATCAACTTTGGAGAATATTGTAGAGCCACTCAATTCATCAAGCATATCATCTAGCCTAGGAATAGGATGACGATAACGAATAGTAATATTATTAATGCCTCTACAATCAACACACATATGTGATGTACCATCCTTTTTCGGCACTAGAATAATAGGAACAGCACAAGGACTAAGGGATTCGCGTATATAACCTTTGTCGAGAAGCTCTTGTACTTGACGCATAATCTCCTTCGTCTCCTCTGGATTGGTACGGTATGGTGCACGGTTTGGCAGTGAAGCACCGGGAATTAAGTCAATCTAATGCTCAATCCCTCGAATAGGCGGTAATCCCGGTGGCACGTCTTGTGGAAAGACGTCAGCAAACTCCTGCAAAATGTTAGTGACAGCAGGAGGCAAAGAGGAAGGCACATCCTCGAATGAAAATAATGCCTCTTTGCACACAAAAGCATAGCAAACAGATTTGCTGAAATCTAGCTCATCAATATCAGATTTGGTGGCAAATAAACATGCACTTTTCAATTTAATTTCAGAAGCAACACTAGATGGTTTATTATTAGGCTTCATTTGTTGCTCAAATTCTTTTGCCACAATCTGATTTTCACTCTTATTCGTCTCCTGTTTTGCTTTATTAGCTCTATTAATATCATCTTTCAAAATGGAATCACGAGTCATAGGAAGCAAAGTAATATTTTTATCCTTATGAACTATAGTATAGTGATTGTTTCTACCATGGTGTACAGAATTTTTATCAAATTGCCATGGTCTACCAAGTAATAAGGAACATGCTTGCATAGGTACCACATCACAATCAACATAATTAGCATATGTAGAAGTACTAAAATGCACACGAACAGTACGTGTTACCTTAACCTTGCCGCTGTTGTTGAACCATTGGATGTAGTAAGGATGTGGATGTGGTCTTGTGGTGAGAGAAAGCTTCTCCACCATCTCCATGCTAGCCAAGTTGTTGCAGCTCCCTCCGTCTATTATGACGCGCACAGAACGTTCCTTCACAACTCCCTTGGTATGGAACAAATTGTGCCTCTGGTTTTGCTCAGCTTGTGTGACCTGCACACTCAAAACACGTTGAGCAACTAAACATTCATACCTGTCAGCGTCTTCAGGAGCCATGTATTGCGTCTCATGATCAGAATCATCTCCACCATGTTCTTCACGTGTAATAAGAGCCAATGTCTCCTCATCATAGTCACTAGCGGACTCATATCCACCATCCGCGGTAGCAATCATCACACGCGGAGATTTGCATTCCCTCGCATAATGACCTCCTCCCTTACAACGACGACAAATAATATCACTTGTGTGCCCTGTTGATGCCATGGAAGAAGAAGAACGCTGTGCAGGCCCCGCAGGTGCGCTCTTGGCAGATAATGGTGGTTGTGCCTGTTTTCTTTTATCACGGCTGGAGGTGGCACCAGATGGAGGTGCTGGTGCAGTTGAAGTAGAAGATGCACGTGGTGTCCATGATGAAGGTCGGCCTGCAGAAAAGTTAGTTCGCCCCAATGCTTGTCGATCCTGCACTTCACGTTCAGCTTTACAAGCAAGATGGAATAAACGAGTGATATTAGTATACTCCTTATAGTCTAGAATGGTCTGAATCTCTCTATTTAATCCACCCAGAAAATGTGCAAGCATAGCTTCATTCTCCTCAACAATACCACATCTAATCATGCCAGTTTGTAATTCCTGATAATATTCTTCTACAGAATTTTTTCCTTGTCTTAAGCGCTGTAATTTTTGAAGCAATTCACGTTGATAATATGGTGGAACCCAACGCGTACGCATAGCAGTTTTCAAAGCAGCCCAAGTAGTTGGAATAGGATACAATCTACAATGTTCAGACCACCATACACATGCAAAACTAGTGAAAGCACAAACAGCAGCAGCAACTCGTCTCTCCTCAGGATATTGTAAACATGTAAATCGTTGTTCAGTTTCTAACTCCCAAGTAAGATATATATCAGGAACATATCTACCCTCAAATGGTGGAATATTCAATTTCAGTTTAGGAATATGGACATCATCTCGTACCTGAGGTGGTGGTGCAGGCCTACCATTACGAATATATACCTGAGGTCGACCTGCTGGTGGTGGTGCTGGTGGCTGCTCGTAGATCTGATTTTGATCAACCTCATCCTCATAATCGCCCGCATACTCATCATCCTCCTGGGTACGAGCAACAGCAGTAGCATGAGCCATAGAAGTATCAACAGCAGCACCAACAGTTTGGCCAAACGCAAGAGGAACACGGCTCGCTCGGCGAAGGTCTATTTCGCGACCTGGAGGTAGACGTTGTTGTTGTTGTTGGAGAGGTGCGTTAGGTGCAGCGGGTGGTGGTGGTGGAAGACGCGCGAGCAATTCATTAAATCTGTTATCGAGCTTTGTTTCGAACGTCTTCTCAAGGCCAGTGATCTTCTCCATGGCCTCTTCAAAATTGTTCAGCACATCTTGCACCTGTTCAGTCATCATTTGCTGAAACTTATCATGAAGCTCCTTGTTCGATAAATTCTCCCAGTCAATCTCGTCGGCTTGTGATCCTGGCATGGTTAGCAGCAATAGAAACACACAAGAATATGATCCTACAGACTACGAACAAGTGGTGGTGGTGGGTGTCACAAATCCGTCAAGCAAAACTCAAATTCTTACCAGTTCTTACCCAGCAATAGGCGGTGATCGGCAACCGTTGTAGTCAAAACTCTCAAAGCTTGGATAGAGCGATTACCAGGGAGAGTCAAACGCACGATGTAGATGTATGTGGAGCTGGGAAGGCTTATACTATGGTAGCAAAAAGGGTCAGCAATAATCAATTCAGAGATGCAAAGTTGAATAAACGCTCAACGACGGTACTGTGCTGGTCCTAGGCTAGACTATGCTAGAGACGCGAGCCTAGAACACCAACAAAATCACGGCGCGGCACGTAAACAAGGGAAAAGCACACTCTGAATTTTTTTTTCGCTCTTTTTTTTTGCGCTGCTTTTTTTTTGCGAAAAATCACTATAATGGCGAGTGTCTCAAAACTCTTCCTAGCTCAAACTGACAGGATGGGCACGAAACTTTTCGACCAATTTTTTTTTTTCGACTGCCCGGACCCAAAAACTGGAAACGGGTCAAAAAAAACTTCCTATAATGGCACCTGTCTCAAAACACTCAAAAACACCTAAAAATAGGATAGCCAGAATTTTTTTCGAAAAATGCGTTTTCGAATTTTTTTTTTTCCGAAACCTACTTCGGCAAGGAAACACGCATCGGAATCTAGATGGATCTCGAAAACAACCCTAATAAGCAAGGCACTCGGATTGGTGGTGGATATATGGTGGTGGTATATGGCAGCGGTGGTGGTAGCGGTGGTAGTATATGGATATGGATCGGTGGTGGTATATGGACACGGATTGGTGGTGGTATATGGATACGGATTCGGAGCGGTGGTGGTAGATGGCAGGGGCGATGATGATGGTGCGGCGGCGGCGTGACAACTTATGACCAGAACTCGAAACTCTAAAACACTAGACTCTAAGACCAGCAACTAGACACGACGATGCAACCGCAAATTCAACAAAGCAAAACCCTAAAAAGATTATGCAAAGGCTCAGATTGGTTCGGATATGATGAACTAACCCTAATTTTTTTTGTGAGGCTTTTTCGTGGACTGTAGGTATGAAGAACAGACTCGATCTAAACTACGAAAAACTGTAAAATCTCACCGAGCAACCTGGAAATCTGATACCACTTGATAGAGGCGAGGGTGTCCCGTCTTTCGATGAGATGATGGATATCGCTTTGGTGGAAGTCGACTTTGACGATACGACTACGAACGTGCGAGGACATCGCGCCTTAGCAATCGCTAAACCAACTCCGAGAGGTTATTGACCACGCCGGAGCACGATCAACCTGACCACGAGGGTCTGTTTCCTGCGAGCAAACGAAGAACAAGCAAGAAACTGAGATTGCAATGTGGATATTGCGAATATAAGATGAAAGCTTTATTGATCAAGGTGGGGTTCTGTGACGCCTTTGTCTGGTCGTTGAACACAAACGAAGTACGCGAAGTTGCAGCTATGGCGAACTTTTAATCTAAACAAAACCCAAAGTCTAAACGATGCCCTAAGGGCTGTATATATGGAGGAAGAGGGGGGAATTTCGTGGCCCTTGGTGGAGGGGTCCGAAATCAACCCTATCTCTTGTTTCCCCACACATACGGACTCTAAAAATAGCCTATACTTATGTATTTCGAAATTACATGGGCCTGGCCCAATAATAAGGTGACGCAGCACCTAAAATAGCCTCGGGACGAAATTTATGAAGTGGCATCTTGTATATTTCGTCCAAGGCTTCATGCACCCATTATGGTGGCTTCAAAGTCCTGAAATCATCACTTGTAACTCCGTTCTTGTTCCCCTTGCGCATGCCATCATCTCCATGCTTGTTCTTGCTCCAATGTTCATCCTTCTCCAAGCTAGGCCCTTCATTTGTAAGCAAAACAAATGTATCCAATTTAGGCAGCATCATATTCTCATGAACATTAGAATCATTACCAAGAAGCGAAAGTACCTGGTAATTTAGTTGGCGTGCGCGAGCTCTAGTAATTGGTCCAGTATGTATAGCAGCAGGGGCTGTGGGTGTAACAATTGTATTGATGTCCTCATCAGGTGGAAGGCTCGGCCTTATGCCTGGTGTTTTGTTCCACTCTTGCCGCCCTAGTTTCCGTCATACCGGTGTTATGTTCCTTGATTTTGCGTTCCTTACGCGATTGGGTTATAATGGGAACCCATTGACAGTTCGCCTTGAATAAAACTCCTCCAGCAAGGCCCAACCTTGGTTTTACCATTTGACACCTAAGCCTTTTTCCCTTGGGTTCCGCAAACTCAAGGGTCATCTTTATTTTAATCCCCCGGGTCAGTGCTCCTCTGAGTGTTGGTCCAAAACAGAGCCACTTGCAGCGCCACCTCGGGGAAACTTGAGGGTTGGTTTTAGTTGTACATAGTGTTCATCCGGTGTGCCCTGAGAACGAGATACGTGCGACTCCTATCGGGATTTGTCGGCACATCGGGTGGCTTTGCTGGTCTTGGTTTACCATTGTAGAAGTGTCTTGTAACCAGGATTCCGAGTCTGATCGGGTCGTCCTAGGAGAAGGAATATCCTTCGTTGACCGTGAGAGCTTGTGATGGGCTAAGTTGGGAAACCCCTGCAAGTTTTTGAACTTTCGAAAGCCATGCCCGCGGTTATGTCCAGATGGGAATTTGTTAATATCCGGTTGTAGAAAACATGACACTTAACTTAATTAAAATGAATCAACAGCGTGTGTAACCATGATGGCCTCTTTTCGGCGGAGTCCGGGAAGAGAACACGGTCTCGTGTTATGCTTGAATGTAAGTAGTTCTAGCATCACTTCTTGGTCATAGATCCTCGACCGTGCCTTGCCTTCTCTTCTCGCTCTCATTTGCGTATGTTAGCCACCATATATGCTAGTGCTTGCTGCAGCTCCACCTCACAACCTTTTCCTACCCATGAGCTTAAATAGTCTTGATCGCGAGGGTGTGAGATTGCTAAGTCCGCATGACTCACAGATTACTTCCAAAACAGATGTAGGTGCCGATGATGTCATTCCAGGAGATGCGACTGAACTCAAGTGGGAGTTCAAAGAGGACTCAGGACGTTACTACGTTTCCTTTCTAGATGATCAGTAGTGGAGCCCAGTTGGGGCGATCGGGGATCTTATGCATTTGGGGTTGTCTTTATTTTGGTTCCGTAGTAGGACCTTGATTGTATTCTGGATGATGTAATGCTATATTTATGTATTGCGTGAAGTGGCGATTATAAGCCAACTCTGTACCTCTTTCTTATTCAGTACATGGGACGTGTAAAGATTACCCCTCTTGCGACATGCCTACAATGCGGTTATGCCTCTAAGTCGTGCTTCGACACGTGGGAGATATAGCCGCATCATGGGTGTTACAAGTTGGTAATCAGAGCCTTCCCCGACTTAGGAGCCCCTGCTTGATCGAATCGCTGGCGTTGTTGAGTCTAGAAAAATGTTTTGAGTCTTATAGGATTATATATATCGGAGAGTAGGATTCCTTTTAGTCCTCAGTCCCTTCGTCGCTCTGGTCAGGTATCCTGACGTAGAGTTTTGACTCTTCTCTTCTCAAATTTCACTAAAAAATGTAGGATCACGCGGGTATCTTGGAATCGTTTCGATGGTTTTGTGACAAGAACATTATTCTTGGTGCCTCCTGACATTTATGGGTTGTGGTAGTGTCCCAGGGAATTGAGCTCTGAGGTGTTGTCGTCACAATTTTATCGTTGCAGTTCTGGAATACCTGAGTTTCGCCGACATAGAAAATCTTTTTATGCAGTTGTTGGTGAGATAACCTCGACGCCACCCAGTACTGGGGCGGGAGTTCGGGAGTATTGCCATAACTCATATAACGGATGCTTTTCAAAGGTTGAGGTAAATGATTTCCGAAGTGTCGTGGGTTTGTCACGATAGATGTCCTTGTGAACGGACTTAGTCGTGGAGCCATCGCAACGGTTACCTTAAAGGGGTTAAACCGGACAAGGGGACACGGGGAGTTTTATACTAGTTGGGCCCCTTCAAGGAAGGTAAAAGCCTACGTCTAGTTGTGATTGGTATTGCTAGGGTTTCGAAGGCCAGGGAGCGAATCCGCTTTGTCTGGCTCTCGAGTTGTTGTCTCTCCCTTGAACCACTGCCGGGTCGTCCCCTTATACACATGGGTGGCGCCCGTCAGTTTACAGAGTCCCGAAGCTGGATCATAAATATTTCCGGTTTGGTCTCTACACTTCCTATCTTACAAAGCAAGTTACATGATTAAGTCGGTTTACATCTACAGGCCTTAACTCACTTCTGGGCCTTGGGCCTTCGTAAAGCGCCATCATCTTCACATCTTCATGGGCTTCTAATCTTCATAAAGTTAATCTGGCTACTCCTGGCCGGTTTACGTCTAGTAGCAATATCCCCAACATTAGGCCCCAGATTGATTTGAACAGGTTTCATGTCAATCCTTAGTAAAAACTTCGTCTTCCACATCTTCTCATACTTTGGTAAACCGCCGTGACGTCATCTTCTCGGATCGTGGTAAACCTCGTGACGTCATCTTCATTAATGGTCCTCCGACAATCGAGGCGACAGCTCCGCCTCACTTCCAAGTTTTGGCTCCTCGATTTTCATGCCTGACACCAATCCCTTGCCTTTATAAATAAGACTGGGGAGTCATTTTCATTTTTTCCCCTTCATGCCTCTTCGCTTCGTCTTCCTTGCGCTGCTCAACCTCCAGAGCTCCGCCGCCACCGTCGACCGTCACCTCTGCTCCGACTCCGGCCGATGCATCACCCTGAACGCACCAGAATACTGCAGCATCTCTCCGCCGTTCCTATGATACTGGTAACCCTTTTTTCCTTCCACCCTAGAACTTGTTTTTAGGGTTTCACTGCTCGTCGGAGTTCATAAAAAAACTCAGTGTTGTTCTTCTAATTTCTTCTTTGTAGCATCCCAGGCTAGGTTGGACCTGTTATCCTTGCGCGACCGTAGCCGTAATCATATCCTCCTCATTAAACTCTCTCTTTATATTAAGAACAACTTATCTGAATCTACTGAACTGTTTGAATACCTGAAGCTTGAACCTGAATATTTTCCAGTTTCTGTCATACCTTAGATCTGAAATTTTCATATAACTCTTTGAAATCTGTTTCCCCTTACTTAGGTATTTTTAGATCTGTACTCCTCACACCAATATAGGCGGTTTAACTTTACAAGAATGACAATCCGGTATATCCCATTAGTCCCCTTGTTGAACCATCAATGTACTTCCCCTTATAACCTGTATTTAATAAATTCTTGTATGGAATTGCCAACTCTGGTTTAGCGACATGTTTATATCCTTGATATAACCTTGTCCTTCATTATTATATCAGCCTCTGGTTTACGCAATCTTATGCACCAGTATATGTTGATATCATTATATCTTGTGTGTCATCCTGAGTGATTTGTAAACCGGTGTTTCTTCTACAACTTTTTTGCTCTATAATGGCCAAGCAATTTACCGCTTGCAACTAGGCTCGTTCCCGGGTCACCGAGGAACAATTGAACGATATGGTTAGCATTGGTACTTTGCCTAAGAAGACTGAGATTAAATGGCGAGTTCCAGGAGCAGAAAATCCTCCGACCCCGAGGCAGGGTGAGGTGGTGGTCTTTGTCGACCACATAGGTCGTGGCTTCAAACCACCAGGGTCAAAGTTTTACCGAGATGTGCTTGCCAATTTCCAACTCCATCCTCAAGACATCGGGCCCAACTCAGTATCTAATCTATGCAACTTCCAGGTCTTCTATGAAGTGTACTTACAGGAAGAACCAACTGCGGAGCTGTTCCGGGATTTCTTTCACTTAAACCGGCGCACAGAATTTGTAAATGGCCCCAACACTGAACTTGGTGGTGTCTCAATTCAAAAGCGGAAAGAAGTTGAATTTCCTCATGCCAAACTGCACAGCCACCCAAAGGAATGGAATCAGACTTGGTTTTACGGCAGAGACACTTCTCCTGAAGATGAGAATCCCCTCCCAGGATTTCGTGATCACCGGCTTTCCAACACCCATCCGATGCCGCAACGCTTAAGTTCCACAGAAAGGGCGAAATATGCCCCTCAACTCGCCAAACTCTGGGCTTTTATGGCCAATGGTTTAACAGGTGTTGATTTCATGCGCTGTTGGATATCTTGGAGCATCTTGCCGCTAAGCCAGCGTCCCGGTTTAATGTGTGAGTACACCGGTGAGGTTGAAGACCCTCAACGCCATTGCAATGTTCAAGTGACTGATGAAGAAGTCATTGAAGGCGTAAAGAAAATTTTGAATGAATCGGAACTATCCTGTAGTCAAACTAGCTTGAATCCCTTCTATACCGAGAACAAACCGCCTGCTGTAAGCACTATACTTCCTTTTTATCTTTGATATCTTTAATTTGTGCAATTTGTAATCCTTTTTCTGTGTATGTATGTATAGGGTGACGATCCCTTCTGGAAACGGAAAACCGTAGAAAAAGCAGTAAAGCCAACCGGGGATAAAGCGATCAAACCATCTCGCCCCAAAACCAAAGCCATCAAACGGACGTCAAAACGGAAAACGGCTGACCGGATCAACATGGAACTTGATGATGATGCTGATGATCCGGAAGTTGAGGTAGAACTTGACTCACTTGGCTCCCTTTTCATGCATCTCATTAACAATGATCTTCCTTAGGAGGACGCAGAAGGCAGTCAAGTTGATGATGTAGAGGTAATTACGCTTTCCTCCGGTTCAGACTCTAAGCCAACACAAAAAACTCGTCAAGCAGTCCGGAAAGTAAGCTTTTCTCATCCTCTTGCTCATTTGGATCCAACATTTATTTTGAAGACTCAGCAGCATGAAGCTCGCCGGACAACCCGGCATAGTGGCCAACAGGTTACTTCAAACGGTTTACCTGACACCCCGGTTCGGAAGCGGCGGTCTGAGGTCTCTCCTACTCCTGACAATTCTTATCCCAAGGCAGGTTATTTCAGACAACCTCTTAATCCGTCCAATTCAAATTATCAGGTGACACCTCCCTCATCCTCTAGTGAATCGACAGCAACTCAACTCCCCCCTCTGAAAACTGTAGCTGGGTAAGCTTTGTAAACTTTCATCTCAATGTGTTGTAAGTCTGGCATAAAATGTTAACCCTTTTTTTTAATTTTGTTCTGCAGATCCAAAGCCAGACCCAGCAAGAAAGCTCGGGTCAACAATCCGCCAGAAGACCCAGCTACTTTTGAAGAAGAACCAAGAGGTGACCCGGACCAGACTTGTGAACCGGAGGGCCCTCATCCTGAAGCCGCCTCTGACGACCCGCCCCTTCAATGCCAAAACACTAATGAACCAATAGACGCTGAACCTGCCGCGCCTAACACTGAACCGGCAGAGCCAAACCGGGCTAGTCCGGGGAGAGGTGCTGAGACTCCATTATCACCAGCCAAAAACACTAAATGCCAATCCGGTGTGAAATTCTTTCTACCGTATCATTGGAGGTGGTATTATGTCATTCTTGATAATTTCTTTCGTGTTTCATGATTCGCAAGTTGTCAGGAATGAGATATTTTAAATCCATCAATCTCGTCATTTGAGTTATCTTGGGCTATATTTCACCTAAAGCTTTCCCTAAGGATTGTTGCTATTTAAGGTGCTTATAAAGGTCCCAAGTTCTTCTTTATCCTCCCGGTGAAATACTTTCTCGTCTCCTTGTTGATATCAATCCAATTCTTTTCCCGTGAGTGGCGGGTTGTCACCTCATAATTTGAGATGTATTCCATAAGACCATATCAAGATTATTCTTTTCGTTGTTGGTTTTCCAACAACTCCGTTCTAGCTTTTGTTGTAAGCGTGCTCCCTCGAGATCTGTTTCCCTTCGTTCATCCCATTCCATTCTTACTTTTGTTCCGGAGGCTTTGTGATGTTGCTCTTTTCAGCCCAACTTTTCGTTTTGTCAGGATCGTGCTCTTTTCTTGGTTTATCCATTTAACCGGAGTGTTGTGCCCTTTTTGCTCAACTCGATTTCGCCTTATCAAGTTGTTCATCTCTTTTCAACCGAAGTGCTACCCGAATCGGCTCTTTCTTTTCCTCTTTCTTAACGGAGTGTCTTCAACTTTGTTCATCTCCATTTATTTTATTCTCAGAAATGGCTTAACCTTTCAAGGTTCTTTGCTTTCACTCAACTGTCAAAGAAGCAACTTAGTTTTACCTTTTCTCTTCCTCTTCCTTTTCCCTCCGGTGCCATCCCTAGGATCTCGGGTCGAGATCCTCTCGTAGTGGTGGAGTGTTGTGACGCCCCGAGACCGATGTGCCAGGTGTCCTCCAGTTATTCGATGTTGTTGCCATGTCTTTTGCTTGCGTGTTGCATTTCATCATGTCATCATGTGCATTGCATTATCATGTTTTCAAGAACTTGCATGTGTCCCGGTTCCCCCAGTTCCGTCCGTTGTCTGTTCTGAGCCCAGACACACTTGCACGCGCCCGCAGCATGTCCGAAATAGTATTTTATAAGTGGCCGGGAAATGTTCTCGAAATGGGTTGAAAGTTGGAATGTGGTGTTGTTATGTTGTAGGTAGGCCGCCTGCCAAGTTTCATCGCATTCGGAGTTCGTTTGATAGCCCAACGGATAATATAGTGGCAATAGTAGCCGGTCTAACGTCGGACGTTTTCGGTCTCCGGAAACAGTCGCCGGGCCTCTCTCTCTTCTCTTCTCTCAGCTCGCGCCCTTCTGCACAACCCACAAGTTCCAATACACCTCTCGCATGCATGTCCGAAATTGTCCCAGACCCGACCCGGACAGTTGTCACCGTTGGATCCGGATCATCCCCAAACATCTACAAAACGTCTCCGTTTTCTTATTTAGGCTCCCTAGCCTATTTTTCCCGAGTGTCCGATTACGATCGGAGGGACGGATTAGCCCCTAACTAAATCCTTTTGCTATATATAGTTCCCCTTTATCTAACCCTAGATCCTAGGGGCTTGTACCATCCACCAAATCCCCTCACCCGCCGCCGCCAGTCCTCTTCCACATCGGGATCCTCCCATTCCTCCTCCCACCAACCAGAGCTCGAGCCCGAGCTCTTCGATTTGAACCCATCCAGACCACCACCCATGCTTTCCGGCCAGTAGCAGGAGCCCCTGCCTCGCACCTCCCGTGGTCCTCCTCACCTGCAAGCAGCCGGAGCAGCAACTCCCAGTCGCCAGAGATGAGTGCCCCGACAGCCCCGCTCCTTTCCCCCGCCTGCTTCCCTACCTCTCTTTCTCACGATCTTCCCCTCCCTCTCTCTATTTTCGCTCACAGGAGACCACCATGGCCGCTTCATCAAGCTCCATCGTCGTCGCTTCGTGCCGGGCATGGATGGATCGATGCTCCGCGCGCCCGGATCTGCCACCGCCGCATCAGACGCTCAAGCCCCGTCATGCTGCATTTCTGCTTCATCCAAGAAGAGACGAGACAGCAGCGCCCCGCTTCTTCCTAGGTCGCTGGGAGACCATGGCCTCCTCCCGCGCTCCTCTGCACCCAGGCGAACCGTGCTCGGCCTCCGCAAACACCCCGCGCCACCACCGGCAGCTCGTCGCCGGAGACCCATCAGCAGACCTCCAGGAGCCCGCGGCCGCGCCACCGTTCATCGCCAGGCCAGACTCCCTCGCGCCCCTCTCCTTCTTCCTTCTCCCTGTCATCATCTCTCTCTCTCTTTGAACCAGAGTCTCAGGCCACCATGGACAGCCCCAGGAGCTCCCTTGCACCGCCGGATCCGAGACCCCTCGCCCAGACCTGCCCGTTCCCGGCGCTCGCGTCGCCGTCAGCCAACCGTCGCCGGAGTTCCTTGTCAGCTCGCGCGCCGACCTGCAAGTCCCACGCCGCCGCTGCTTCCCTGTTTCAACCGCTACTTTTGTTCCTGTCGAGAAGAGGAGAACGGCGCCTCTGTCTCGATCCATTCGAGCGCACGCCACGAGTTGACCACGACAACACCTGAGCCAGATCCAGTCGGCCCACTTGCCCCGCCGGCCTGCTGCTTCCACCAACTGGGCCTTAGCCCAATGTGAGCCACCCCAGCGCCCCACCTTTTTTTATTTTCTCTTGTTGGGCCAGGCAGTTTCGTCCCAGTGTATATTTTTTTCAGATCTGCGAGTTTGTCTTTTTTCAGAGACAGCAGTTTTGCAGAATGGCCCCTAAACTTCATGCATTTAATAACTTCACAACCGTGCATCGGATCTAAATAATTTATATATGAAAGTTGCTTAGAATTTTGTCTAGTTTAATAATATTCAACTTTCATGCATGTTTGAAATATTTAAAATGTTGTATGTGTAACTTTGTCCATATGCATGCTAAAATGCTTTAATTCATAACTAAATAACCGTAGCTTGGATTTTAATAAACTTTATATGTAAATGGGGTAGAATTATGCCTAGTTTAACATCGTGGCTTCACTTTGCATGTTTAACAACTCTAAAATTGTGTTTAGGGCAGAACAGTACCAAACCTTAAAATATGCACATGAGGAGTTTCCGGACTTTTTATTTGTTGTTTCGGCCTCATTTAAACTTGCCTAGTTAGGTAGTTTTATTATGCTTTTCCCTCTTGCCATATTAATCAACTTTTAATATTGTTGGGTACATAAACAAGATCGAACTAAATAACTTGTTGTGGTGTTTCGTCAATATGTAACTCGTTGCATATGGAGCTCCACTTAATTTGTAGGGTTGTTTGTTGCACTTTGCCATGCCACGCCTCATTAAACTGGATATGCATCATACTTGGTTGTGCATCATGTCATGCTTATGTGGTAGTTGTTTACTATGTTGTTTGCTTCTTTCTGGTGTTGCTTCTTCGAGTTGGTTCCGATAACGTCGTGTTGTGAGGATCCGTTCGACTACGCCCGTTTGTCTTCTTCATGGACTCGTTCTTCTTCCTTGCGGGAATTCAGGCAAGATGACCATACCCTCGAAATCACTTCTATCTTTGCTTGCTAGTTGCTCGCTCTTTTGCTATGCCTATGCTGCGATACCTACCACTTGCTTATCATGCCTCCCATATTGTTTGAACCAAGCCTCTAACCCACCTTGTCCTAGCAAACCATTGTTTGGCTATGTTACCGCTTTGCTCAGCCCCTCTTATAGCGTTGTTAGTTGCAGGTGAAGATTGAAGTTTGTTCCTTGTTAGAACATGGAGATGTTGTTCCTTGTTGGAACATATTTACTTGTTGGGATATCACAATATATCTTATTTATTTAATGCATCTATATACTTGGTAAGGGGTGGAAGGCTCGACCTTATGCCTGGTGTTTTGTTCCACTCTTGCCGCCCTAGTTTCTGTCATATCGGTGTTATGTTCCCGGATTTTGCGTTCCTTACGCGGTTGGGTAATAATGGGAACCCCTTGACAGTTCGCCTTGAATAAAACTCCTCCAGCAATGCCCAACATTGGTTTTACCATTTGCCACCTAGCCTTTTCTTTCCCTTGGGTTCTGCAGACTCAAGGGTCATCTTTATTTTAACCCCCCGGGCCAGTGCTCCTCTGAGTGTTGGTCCAACCTGTCAGCTGCCGGTGGCCACCAGGGGCAACTCTAGGCTGGCCTACCCGTACCTAAGACAATCTGAGTGTGCCTTGAGAAAGAGATATGTGCAGCTCCTATCGAGATTTGTCGGCACATTCAGGCGGTGTTGCTGGTTTAGTTTTACCTTGTTGAAATGTCTTGTAACCGGGATTCTGAGTCTGATCGGGCCTTCTCGCTAGAAGGAATATCCTTCGTTGACCGTGAGAGCTTGTCATGGGATAAATTGGGACTCCCCTGCAGGGATTTGAACTTTCGAAAGCCGTGCCCGCGGTTATGGGCATATGGGAATTTGTTAACGTACGGTTGTAGAAAACCTAAAGTTGACCTTAATTAAAATACATCAACCGCGTGTGTTACCGTGATGGTCTCTTTCCGGCGGAGTCCGGGAAGTGAACACGGTGTTGGAGTAATGCTTGACGTAGGTTGTTTTAGGATCACTTCTTGATCATAGTTCCTCGACCATGCTTTTGCCTTCTCTTCTCGCTCTCTTTTGCGAATATGTTAGCCACCATATATGCTAGTCGCTTGCTGCAGCTCCACCTCATACCTTTACCTTACCTATAAGCTTAAATAGTCTTGATCGCGAGGGTGCGAGATTGCTGAGTCCCCATGGCTCACAGATACTTCCAAAACCAGCTTGCAGGTGTCGATGAGTTTGTGCAGATGACTCAACCAAGCTCAAGGAGGAGCTCGATGAAGATCTTGTCCTTTGTGTTGTTTCGTTCTAGTGGATCAGTAGTGGAGCCTAGTTGGGGTCGATCGGGGGACCTTGTCACTTTTGGGGTTCTTCTTTTATTTTGGTTCCGTAGTCGGACCTTGATTGTATTTCGATGTTGTAATGCTTTATTCATGTACTTGTGTGAAGTGGCGATTGCAAGCCAGCTATGTATCTCTTTCCCTTATGTATTACATGGGTTGTGTCAAGATTACCTCACTTGCGACATTGCTTTCAATGCGGTTATGCCTCTAAGTCGTGCTTCGACACGTGGGCTATATAGCCGCATCGAGGGCGTTACAGGCCCTCATCCTGAAGTCGCCTCTGATGACCCGCCCCTTCAAGGCCAAAACACTAATGAACCAACAGACGTTGAACCTGCCGCGCCTAACACTGAACCGGCAGAGCCAAACTGGGCTAGTCCGGGGAGAGGTGCTGAGACTCCATTATCACCAGCCAAAAACACTAAAGGCCAAGGAGATGATGTTATCATTACTGGAATGGGCTACAGCTCTCCTGGCCATCCCGTAATCTTGGCTCAACATAGTGCCAAAGAAGAGCAGGCTGCTAGGGAAAAGGGCAAATGGAGTAGTGATTTATCAAATTATGCTCATCTCAACCCTGAAGAACTTCACTCTAGCTTCTTGAACCGTCTTCACTCAAACCGGGACTATGAAGCCGGTTTGGTGAATTTAATGAAGGAGAGATATGAGGTATTTTCATCTCCCTTTGTTCGTTGATTCAAAGTTGAAATAGTAGCCCAAGTAGCCCCCAAGGGCCATTTTATGATGTTAATCATAAACGGGTCTTTGTAGCACTTTAAGTTTCTCGTCATTGATCCTCAAAATGTCAAGTCTCTAATAAGAACCAAGACTCATTTGTTAACAATTAGATAGGTTTCCGCAGTGTAGCCCCCAAAGGCCGGTTTAACTTGGCAAGTTAATCCGGGTTTTAATCCATGCATCCGTTTTAGAACAGACGTACATTAGCCCCCAAGTGTCCAGGATAATGCTTGCATTGTTCTAGAGACTTATATAAAATGTAGTACTTTAGAGCAAGTAGGCATTAACCCCCAAGTATGAAGTGCATAACTTGTTATATGCTTTGTACCTAGTACATATATATGTCTTGTTGTTTAATATACCTTCAATGTTGCAGGATGAACTGAGGAATAGAGATGCCCGAAACTCTGACTTGCAAGAGAATGTGAAGTCACAACAAGCAAAAGCTGCAAAAGCCAAAGAGGAGCTGACCCAAGCCCTGGCCGTAATTGAAAAGCTGAAAGAATCTTTCAACAAAGATTGTGCTGACAGGGAAACCAAAATATCCGGTTTAACCAAAAGAGCTGAAGACGCCGAGGCAGCCCTAACACCAATTGTAGATGAACTAGCTGGCTTGAAACAGCAAATCAACGCTACGACTTATGCTATCTTTGGTAAGTATCTCCTTATGTGTTTTACACAATTCAATGAACCCTATCACTGGCAAGAACGTTGATATAAACCCTTGGCAGGCACTTGGATTGCTCATCTTGGTACAGACATGCGGATGAAGCTCAAAGCGGCATATACTTTGATTGAATAGTTGTACTCTGGGTCTCAGCGGGCTATTTGCACGGCGGCTTACAACAAACTGGCCCCAACCTTGATAAAAGAAACACTTGGGAAGCTGGCCATGTTACCAGCCCGGATTGCCGAATTGAAGAAGGCAGCTGCCAGAGCAGGAGCTTTAACCGCACTTATTCGAGCCAAAGCCTGGATTCCAGACCTTGAAGCGGAGGATATCATTAAAGGATACCCAGGCATGAAGGAGGACGGTTCAAACTTCGACAATGATGACCTCCGGCGGCTAACCAAAGAGATGCGGCCAGTAGCCAGCAAGCTGGCCGAAGACACAGACTTGTCCCATTTTCAACCGGCTTATGACGCTGAAGGGAAAAGACAACCTGCCGAAATCCATGAAGTTGAAGAACTTGTGCCTCCAATTCATAAGCACACTTACGCTCCTGATATTAACCCATCCAATCTTATCCATGAAGAGGTAGTATTTCAAGCTTTAACTGGAATCGATTGGTTGACGGTTGATTTCCAGCGTCTGGGGAGGGATGAAGAAGTGCCCACACCAACTGACCCTCAACCATCAAACCGTCCAGACGAAGCGTCTTAAACCGGTCGCCGGTTTACTGGCTATTGTGTACCGATACTTTGAAAAACAATTATGCAATTGGAGCCGCTTTGAAAGCTTCTTGTAATAGGATAGCCAAAACTCCGTTTATCTGCCATGCCATCGAGCATGTTTTGTAATACATTGTGACAACTTATTCCACCTTTTGGGATCGATTTATCCTTAACTTAGGAATAATTTCGTTCCTGAATACAAAAAACTTGCAAAGTGTCCTAGTGGTTTACCACTGGACGGGTTATGATGCTCTACATATATACAATACTTAGATGAATGATCAAAGTTGTTGTATAAAAAGTAATATGTGCAACATACCTCATTGGTTGACCAACTGTTTGGTAAGGGTGCTAACACCAATCCGGAGTAATAATAACTTTATCCTTATAGTGCCGGATTATGATAATAAACCGTACCGGGATATAATAACCACCGGGTTTTCTTTATAGCACTGGTGATTTAGTCAAACCAGACCGGGACAATGAACACCGGTTTATAACTGATCATGTACTGACAACTTGTAGTTGAAAGGCAAGCCGGGTCAAGGACACCGGTTTATCAGAAGACATTTATGAACTTTTATGAAGTAAAAAATCTTCAACAAATAAGACTCAAAAAGGAAATATGCAAGGCTTTTTACAAGCTGCCAGGCTCCAAATCGAGGCTTTTCATGGGCTGCCAGGCCTCTGAGTTAAACCATTTAACAAAGCCTTTTAAGATGGGCCTCCAATTAACCAATCGTCGTTTTAACTTTGACAAGTTCAGGGTCTGTAAAAGATTGACTTGTCAACCGTTCGGCGGGTCATACCAGGATTACCTGGATAGGAGTGGCTTACTTGATGAAGGCAGGTTAACCCGGGGTTTTAGGTGAATACACCAGGCTTCCAAGCCGTGGCTTGATAGCCAATTACAAGGGTCCTTTCAAACTATTTGTTACTTTGCAAAAAGAGCCCCCAAGTAACTTTGTGAGTTGTGCTTAGTGGGTGCCTATGTTTGAGTTTGTGCTTTGTGCAACACTCTCTTTGGCCCCACATATTTTCCTTTGTGGCTTAAATGCCTATCAAGAGGTGTAGCTTTGGTGTGATAACAACCAAGCCCCCTAGTGATATCCCGTCATGGTTTCAAACCGATCAAAAGGTGTAGCTATGGTTCAGATATAACCAAGCCCCCTAGTGATTTTCTTTATATCCGTGTGGCTGCAGAGACCGGATTAACAAAACACTCTGCTCTGTTAATAAACTCTTGTGAGCACACACATGATGTAAAAAGAACAGATACCCCGCTTGAATGGAGGCTCCGGTTTATTATATAATATATACATTATCATAAATATGTACATATGAAGAGCTTATGGCTCAAGTATAATAAGGCCGAAGAAGAGCTATGTTCCGCAGCCGCTTGGTCTCCTCCTCCGATTTACATGAGTCTTGGTGCTCTCGAACATCAATGAGGTAGTATGACCCGTTGTGCAGATTCTTGCTGACCACAAAAGGTCCTTCCCAACGTGGGGATAACTTGTGCATATCAGTTTGATCTTGAATGAGCCGGAGCACCAAATCGCCCTCTTGAAAGGTTCTGGTCTTAACCCGATGGCTATGATATTTGTCTGAGATCTTGTTGATAAATCACAGAACGTGATGCTGCGAGGTCACGTTCTTCATCCAACAGGTCCACAGAATCTTGATGTGCTGTCTCATTATCGGCTTCAACATAAGCTGCCACCCGGAGCGAATTGTGACAGATGTCACTAGGGAGATCCGCCTCCGCTCCATAAACCATGAAGAAAGGTGTGTAACCTGTCGATCTGTTAGGTGTGGTGTTGATGCTCCATAATACAGAAGGTAATTCCTCCACCCAACAACCCGGCGTCCGTTTCAAAGGAACCATAGGCCGGGGTTTAATACCTCTCAAAATTTCTTGATTTGCCCTTTCCACTTGACCATTAGACTGGGGGTGAGCCACAGATGCTATATCAAGCCGGATGTGCTCACGTTGGCAAAATTCCTCCATCTCTCCCTTTGACAGATTAGTACCATTATTAGTTATAATGTTGTGTGGAAAACCAAACCGGAATATCACCTTTTTGATGAATTGAACCGCCGTGGCTGCATCACACTTGCTGACTGGCTCTTCTTCCACCCATTTGGTGAATTTATCAACTGCCACTAATAAGTGGTTTTTTTTGTCCTTCGATCGCTTGAAGGGTCCAACCATATCAAGCCCCCAAGTCACAAAAGGCCAAGTTATTGGAATCATCCTCAACTCCTAAGCCGGAACGTGAGCACGACATGTGAATTTTTGACAGCCGTCACATCTTTTGACCAAATCCTCCGCATCGGCATGTGCTGTTAACCAGTAAAAACCGTGGCGAAAAGCCTTAGCAACCAAAGACTTTGAACCGTCGTGATGATCGCAATCGCCTTCATGGATTTCTCGCAAAATCTCACAACCCTCTTGAGGAGAACCACAACACTGAATTGCTCCTGAAACACTGTAACAATGTAACTCCCCGATAAGTATGGTCATGGATTTGGAACGCCGGATTATCTGTCGAGCCAAGGTTTCATCGTCTGGTAACTCGCCCTGGTTCATGTAAGCCAGATATGGGATTGTCCAATCCGGTATGACGTGCAAAGCTGCCACTAATTGAGCCTCTGGATCAGGAATAGCCAACTCTTCTTCTGTTGGTACCTTGACTGACAGATTATGCAATACGTCAAGAAAGACATTTGGTGGAACCGGTTTACGCTGAGAACCAAGACGACTTAAAGCATCTGCCATTTCATTCTTTCATCGGTCTATATGGTCCACCTAATAACCCTTGAAGTGACCAGCCACTGTATCCACCTCTCGCTGATATGCAGCCATGAGTGGGTCTTTAGAATCCCAAGTGCCAGACACCTGTTGAGCCACCAGATCTGAATCGCCGAAGTACTTAACCTGACTTAAATTCATCTCCTTAGCCATTCGAAGACCATGGAGCAAAGCCTCATATTCAACTGCATTGTTAGTACAAGGGAACATTAAACGAAGGACATAACAAAACTTGTCACCTCGTGGGGAAGTTAGTATGACTCCAGCCCCCGGGCCCTCCAACTGCCTGGATCCATCAAAATGAATAGTCCAATACGTATTATCTAGTTTCTCTTCTGGTGCCTGTAACTCCGTCCAATCATTGATGAAGTCCACGAGTGCCTGGGATTTTATTGCTGTGCGGGGTATATATTTGAGCCCATGAGGTCCAAGCTCGATAGCCCACTTAGCAATCTGGCCAGTTGCTTCTCTGTTTTGAATGATATCTCCCAGAGGGGCTGAACTGACCACTGTGATGGGATGGCCCTGAAAATAGTGTTTAAGCTTCCGGCTTGCCATAAATACTCCATACACCAGCTTCTACCAATGTGGATACCTCTGCTTTGACGCAATGAGCACCTCACTGATATTAATAAACCGGCCGTTGATACCCAAGAGCTTGCCTGCCGAGACACCAAAGACACACTTCTCCAGATTAAGCATCATCTTGTAAACCCGGAGGTTGTCAAAGGTTTCTCTCAAATCATCTATCAGTATTTCCTCCTTTCTGGACTTTATCACAATATCATCCACATATGCATGAACATTGCGCCCAATCTGCTTATGAAGGTAATTCTGAACGCAGTGCTGATAAGTTGCCTGGGCACTCTTGAGTCCAAAGGGCATGGAGACATGGCAGAAGGCTCTAAAGGGAGTTATGAAAGCTGTCTTCTCCTGGTCCTTAACCGCCATTTTGATCTGATGATAACCAGAATAAGCATCCAGAAAACACAAACGGTCACAACCTGCCGTAGCATCAATTATCTGATCAATACAAGGGAGGGCAAAGGGGTCTGCAGGGCAAGCTTTGTTTAAATCTGTGTAATCCACACACATACGCCAAGTGCCATTTTTCTTAAGATCCAGCACCGGATTAGCCAACCACTCTGGATGAAAGACCTCCACGATAAACCCTGCGGCCAACAACCGAGCTACCTCTTCACTGATAGCCTTACGCCTTTCTTCATTGAAGCGGCAGAGAAACTGCCGGACCGGTTTAAACTTAGGATCGATGTTAAGTGTGTTCTCAGCGAGTTCCCTCGGTACACCTGGCATGTTAGAAGGTTTCCATGCAAATATGTCCCGGTTCTCACGGATGAACTCAATGAGCGCGCTTTCCTATTTGGGATCCAGGTTAGCGCTGATGCTGAATTGCTTGGATGAGTCGCCAGGAACAAAATCACTCATCTTATTGTTTGTAGCCGATTTGAACTTCAAGGCCAGATCATGTTCCGTAGTCGGCTTTTTCAAAGAGGTCATATCTGCCGGATCAACTTGCTCCTTATAGAATTTCAACTCCTCCGTGGCACAAACCGACTCAGCATAAGCCGCATCACCTTCCTCACACTCCAAAGCGATCTTTCTGCTTCCATGTACTGTGATAGTCCCCTTATGACCTGGCATTTTAAGCTGTAGATAAACATAACACGGCCTCGCCATGAACTTAGCATAAGCCGGCCGCCCAAACAGGGCGTGATACAGGCTTTTGATTTTTACCACCTCAAAAGTCAATGTTTCTGACCTTGAATCATAGTCATCTCCAAAAGCCACCTCTAATGCTATCTTGCCCACTGGATATGCAGATTTACTAGGGACCACACCATGAAAAACGGTATTTGACGGTTTAAGATTCTTATCTGTCAACCCCATACGGCGGAATGTATCATAATATAGGATATTGATACTACTTCCCCCATCCATGAGCACTTTGGTGAACTTGTACCCCCCAACTTGAGGGGCCACCACCAGGGCCAAGTGACCTGGATTGTCAACCCGGGGTGGGTGATCCTCTCTACTCCACAAAATGGGTTGCTCAGACCAGCGCAAATACTGAGGCACTGCCGGTTCAACAGAGTTTACTGCCCTCTTGTGAAGCTTCTAATCACGCTTACACAAACTAGTAGTGAAGACATGATATTACCCGCTACTTAGCTGCTTGGGATTGCTCTGGTAACCCGACTGCTGCTGCTGCTACTGGTTCCCCTGATGGTTGTAACCTCCCTGGTTGCCTTGGTGCCCTTGATTGATGTGTCCGGTTTGGTTGCCTTGAAAGCCTAACCCGGAACCGCCACCTCTGTAACCCGACCCGTGGAAACCACCTCCTAAACCGCTAGGCGGGCCATTATCATATTGGAACATATTGGAGTTCTTGAAATCCCGCATGATATAACAATCCTTCCAAAGATGCGATGTTGGCTTCTCCTTTGATCCATGCTTTGGACAGGGTTGATTTAACAGGCGCTCCAAATTGGGGCCTGAACCTCCGCCCCTCTGGGGCTGCTTGCTCTTACGGTGCTGGCCATTCTCCTGAGCATTGGTGTTAGCAACAAAGTCCAAGTTGTTGTCGGCTTTGCGCTTACCACTGTTCCCATGGCCTGCCGGTTTATGCTGCCGACCCTTGGCGTTGCCGTTCTTCTTTCCTTTCCCCGGTTTGTCCTCCTCTGAGTCCGGGTCCTTGGTACTATCTGAATCGGCGTATTTAACCAAAGGGGCCATGAGCGTTGACATATCATTGCAGTGACGTTTGAGCCTCCCTAACTTTTGTTTGAGCGGCAGAAAACAGCAATTGCCCTCCAACGTTAGTACTGCGATATTTGCATTGATACGATCCGATGAGTGCAAAATCGCTGAGACCCTCTTGACCCAATGGGTCGTGGACTCTCCCTCCTCTTGGACACAAGCGGCCAGATCCACGATTGACATCGGCTGCTTACAAGTATCTTTGAAGTTCTGGATAAACCGGTGCTTCAATTCGGCCCATGATCCTACAGAGTTAGTTGGTAAGTTCTTCAACCAGGTACGAGTTGTTCCTTCCAACATCATGGTGAAGTATTTAGCACATACTACCTCATCCACATCTAACATCTCCATTGCCATCTCATAGCTTTCCACCCACGCCTCTGGTTGCAAATCGGCGGTGTAATTTGGTACCTTGCGAGGTCCCTTGAAGTCCTTAGGCAATCTCACATTACGCAAAGCAGGGGTGAGACACGGCACCCCTAAGGAACTGAATACCACACCTGGTTCTACTGAAATGGTAGGGTGAACCTGAGTATGTTGACGCGCTCCGTGTCGAGCCGCTAGCTCGGCCTCTCGACGTGCGCGGCCGTGATCCACAACATCCTATGCATTAGTACCTCCCCCTGCCGGGTTGTGTCCTCGCGGCGAATTACGGCGGCGTGCACTACTTGACACGGCCGGTTCATCCTCAACATGTCTGCTATAGCTCCTGCTCGGACGGGGAGTGGAATGAATCCTCTCGCGACTGTGTGAATATGCCTGCTGCTGATTTAGCGCCGTTTGAAGGAGATCTCTGGCCCGACGTGCCTCAATCGCAACTGGTGATTCGCCGTCAGTTGGGAGGGATGCCAGCCATGAAGCGGTGGCCACAATATTGTCCAACGGGTTGGAATAATTCCCGGGAGGTGTTGGTACATACTGTGGCACAACGTTGTTCTGACGAGGTGGGTCCATCGTGCGCGGTTGAACCGGCACTCCTGTTCCTGGTGCCTCTGCCCGGTTCGGTACTAGCTGGTGACTAGATCCTACTCCTGGCGTGTTGAAGAGATTTCATGGCTCATAACCCGACGGGAGATGCGATCGGTACCTTCTTCTCAGGACTTTTTTGGAAGCATTCTGATCCAACCTAATCTGGTAGGCATGTGCTTCCAATTCAGCCTGTTATGTAGCCATCCTAGCTTTCTCTATCGCTAGGTCCACTTTAGCCTGGGCTATCTGATCCTTTACCTTTGCAATCTTCGCGTTGTGCTGATCCCTGGCTGCTGCATCCACCTCTGCATCCATTAACGTTGCCAAAGTGTGGAACAGGTCAGATAGGACCTAAGCCAGAGGCATCGCAGAGCCTCCTGCCCCCACCGGCGTGGCTGTAGTTGAACCGGAGAGCATTGCTGCAGCAGTTGACGAGTGAGGCGCTGACTATGTACCGGCCATGAAGATAGCGGCCCGGTTTGGCAGATCAGGGGGTCCGGAATACTGTTTCCCTCGGATCCCCCACCAATCTGACCATCTTGTAACTGATAGAGTGATTCGGTCTCTCCAGAAGACTCGTCGTCGGAACAGACAACGCTTTCTCCATCGGACGCCGGTCCGTCCTCATATTCTGCTCCATGGATAACACCTACGAAGACATGCTTCATCACGGGCTGAACCAGCGAAGAACCTGTACGCTGAGCCATTTTGATGATGTCGGTGGAGGTGTCCGGCTCAGGGGCCAGTTCACCAATCTTGCCGATGAAGATGTGAATCCCACCAAAGGGGACCCGGTACCCATATTCAATTGAATCGGCCTCGGGACCCCATCCTGCGTTGTCGATGTAGAGCTTGCCGCGATGACTCTTCGTCATCCGGCACACAGCGTATCCCTTGAGTCCATCAAAGCTGCCCATCAAGAACTCGAAACCATCGTGCGATAGACCAACGGTGGGCGCCAACTGTCGTGGGTTTGTCACAGCAGATGTCCTTGTGAAAGGACTTAGTCGTGGAGCCATCGCAATGGTTATCTTAAAGGGGTTAAACCGGACAAGGGGACACAGGGAGTTTTATACTAGTTCGGCCCCTTCAAGGAAGGTAAAAGCCTACGTCTAGTTGTGATTGGTATTTCTAGGGTATCGAAGGCCAGGGAGCGAATCCGCTTTGTTTGGCTCTCGAGTTGTTGTCTCTCCCTTGAACCGCTGCCGGGTCGTCCCCTTATATACATGGGTGGCGCCCGTCGGTTTACAGAGTCCCGAAGCCGGATCATAAATATTTCCGGTTCGGTCTCTACACTTCCTATCTTACAAAGCAAGTTACATGATTAAGTCGGTTTACATCTACAGACCTTAAATCACTTCTAGTCCTTGGGCCTTCGTAAAGCTCCATCATCTTCACATCTTCATGGGCTTCTAATCTTCATAAAGTTAATCCGCCCACTCCTGGCCTATTTACGTCCAGTAGCAATATCCCCAACACGAAGGTTTCTTGGTTATGTGTTGAAGGATGGATACAGCTGGATGTAGGATTTGCTAGTTTTGGGTGAGACATTATGCTTCCCATGTATCCCCAATACCTGATTGCATAACCGAAAAGTTTCGGGAGTTTCATAGGTGGGAATTCATGTAGCTCTAGTATTTCTTCCACAGATATTTGGTTTGTGATTGGGTAATCCTTACCAAGTATTTGTTCATGTCCATACCTTATTGTTTTATTCATCTACCTCTATCTAAGTAGCTTCTCAATTTATGGAAGTGTGATCATTTACTTTGGAATTCATTTGTTCATTCTTGTTCGAATGTTAAGGCTATATGTTGCAATTTCGATCCATTGATTGAGCTTGAATATATGTCTTTCAAGATGCTAACAGATGTCACCCTCTTCAGGATGGCTCCTCCAACGCGTCAGAATCCGGAACCACCGCCACCACCTCCACCTCCGGAGGCATGGCAAGCTGTGATGGCCACTACCAATGCCAACACGCAGTTGATTATGCAACTCTTGCAAGAGCGCAACCAAGGAAATCAAGGCCATGACAACAATGAAACTCAGTTTTCTACCCTCAACCAGTTCCTCGCAAACCAGCCGAAGTCAATCAGTAACTGTGTTGAGGCCACAGACGCTAACGATTGGCTGGTGGATATCTGCAAACATTTTGAGTGTAGCAATGTCAGGCCTGAGGACTTTGTCAAGTTTGCTTTGTTCCAACTCAAAAACCAAGCTGCTGAGTGGTATCAACAATACAAAGATTCCAGAGGAGGTCGTGTGATTACCTGGGATGATTCCCGCCAAGACTTCAAAGCTCACCACATTCCTCAGAGTGTTGTTGAGAGTAAGCGTGAGGAGTTCCGCAATCTGAAGCAACGCAGCTTGTCTGTTTACCGATACAACATCCTATTCCAGAGGCTCGCTCGCTTCACCAAGCAATATGTCCCTGACGAGAAGAGCATGATTTATCAGTTCAGAGGTGGTCTCAGAGGAGATCTGCAACTAGCTCTTGTGCTTTTTGAGTCGAAAAAGTATGATGATTTCTACAACATGGCACTAAAGCAAGAGGCTGCTCAGCTCAAGTGCGATGCTTCCAAGAAGAGAGTCAGGGATGCAACTCCTTCTTCTTCTTCAACTCAAGTGGCAGCTAAGCAGGAAAAGTATTGGTTGCCTCCTCCTCCGTTCCGTCAGCCTTATCAGCAGAAGAGCAAAGGTGGCAATGGATCTTCCCACCCACCCAACCCAGGCTTTCAGAACAAAACTTCATCTCATGCTCCAAGGTCAAGTGCTCCATATCACCGGCCGCTCTCAGAGGTTACGTGCAACAAGCGTCAGCAGAAGGGTCACTATGCAAACAAATGCTTCAACCAGAGGCGTCTTCCGCCTCCTCCTCCTGTGAGATCTGCTAGCAATGCAGTGCTCAAGCATAATCCCAAGTTTGCAAAGGTCAACATGATGAACGCAGCTCAGGCAGAGGACTCTTCAGAAGTGATCATGGGTAACCTTCATGTTAACGATATTCCTGCATAAGTTCTTTTTGATACTGGTGCATCGCTTTCTTTCATTTCAAGACCTTTTGTTGCCAAGCATGAGTTTGTGACCGAAAAGTTTCCTTTCCCGTTGAAGATCGTGTCCCCGGGCAAGCAAATGACATCTAACAATTGTGTCCCGGATGTTTCTATCAAGATGGGCGACTATAAGTTTCTGTCCTCTCCAATTGTTCTTGGTGACTCGGGTATTGATCTAATTCTCGACATGGACTCGCTTTCTAAGCACAAGGCTCAGCTTGATTGTGCTGCCAGGTAGATTCAATTGACACACTTGTCTTAGGATGTGATTGTCTTTGCCGCTCGTGATGATACCATTCGACTATTTTCTCTCAACGAGAAGGGCGAGTTGGATGCCATCTCTCAGATTCCAGTCGTTTGTGAATATCAAGACGTCTTTCCAGAAGAGCTTCCAGGAATGCCTCCTCAACGGCCAGTTGAATTCGTCATCGATCTTGAGCCTGGCATGGAACCTGTTTGTGAACGTCCTTACAAGCTTGGACCAAAAGAGTTGAAGGAGCTGAAGAAACAACTCGATGAACAAGAGCGTATGGGTCTCATCCGACCGAGTTCTTCTCCTTGGGTTGTGGTGTTCTTTTTTGTCAAGAAGAAGGATGGCACGGACCGACTTTGTGTCGACTACCATCCATTGAACAAGAAGACCATAAAGAACAAGTACCCACTTCCCAACATGAATGAGCTTTTCGAACAACTCAAAGGTGCTCAAGTATTCTCCAAGCTTGACCTCCGTATGGGCTATCATCATATTCGCATTCGTGAACAAGATATCCCCAAGACAGCATTCATAACAAGCTATGGTTCCTACGAATACACTGTCATGTATTTCGGCCTTGTCAATGCTCCTCTAACGTCCTCTCGCATGATGAACTTCATCTTCAACCCCTACACAAATGACTTCATCTTGGTCCATCTCGATGACATTTTGGTCTTTTACAAGAACAAGGAGGATCATGCCAGGCATTTGAGATTGGTGCTGGGCAAACTCAGAGAACATCAGTTCTATGCGAAGTTTTCAAAGTGCGAGTTTTGGCTCAATGAGGTTATCTACCTTGGGCATATCATCTAGCCAAGGGCATAGCAGTTAATCCTGAGAAGGTGTATGCAATTGTGAATTGGGAACCGCCTCAGAATGTGAAGCAACTCCGCAGCTTCCTTGGGCTTGCAAGCTATTGTCGAAGATTCGTTGAAAATTTCTCTAAGATCGCGAAGCCTCTTTCCAACCTTCTCCAGAAGCATGTGAAGTATGTATGGACGCCTGAATGTGACATCGCTTTCAACACCCTCAAAGAGAAGTTAGTCAAAGCTCCAGTTCTGACTCCTCCTGATGAATCCAAACCATTCGAGGTTTTTCTGTGATGCTTCCCTGCAAGGTCTCGGTGTTGTGTTAATGCAAGAGAAGAAAGTTGTGGCCTATACCTCTCGCCAGTTGAAGCCCAACAAAAAGAACTACCCCACTCATGACCTCGAGTTGGCGGCAGTTGTCCATGCTCTTTTAACATGGAGACATCTCTTGTTGGGAAGGAAAGTGGACATCTTCACTGATCATAAGAGTCTCAATTACATCTTCACTCAGCCCAACCTCAACCTCAGGCAGACTCGTTGGGTCAAAATGTTTCAAGAGTATAATCTGAGTATTGAATATACTCCAGGCAAGGCCGATGTAATTGCTGACGCTTTGAGAAGGAAGCTTACTACAACAATTTGATTCTTAAGTCCTTCCAACCGGATCTTTGTGAAGCATTCCGTAAACTTAATCTCCAAGTTGTTCCTCAAGGATTCCTTGCCAACCTCCAAGTCTCTCCTACTTTGGAAGATCAGATTCGTGAGGCACAACTTCTTGATGCTATGGTGAAGAAGGTGAAGATTGGGATTGCCAAGAGCCAACCCAAGTACAAGTGCTATTGCCTTGATGACAAAGATACTCTTTTCTTCAAGGACCGAATTGTTGTTCCTAAGGGTGACCTTCGTAAAGTCATTATGAACGAGGCTCACAATTCACTCCTTTCTATTCATCTTGGAAGTACAAAGATGTACCATGAACTCAAGCAGTTGTTTGTTAGTGGACTCGAATGAAGCGCGAGATTGCTCAGTTCATGAATGAATGTGATGTCTGCAGAAGAGTGAAAGCAGAACACCATTGGCCAGCTGGTCTCCTCCAACCTCTTGCCATTCCAGAATGGAAGTTTGACCATATTGAGATGGACTTAGTGACTGGATTTCCCAAGTCCAAGTGTGGCAATGATGCTATCTTCGTCGTCATCGACAAGCTCACTAAAGTGGCTCATTTTCTTCCTATCAAAGAATCTATCACATCAGCTCAGTTGGCAGAGCTATATACCTCCAGGATTGTCTCCTTGCACGGCATTCCGTAGTTGATATCTTCAGATTGTGGAAGCATCTTTACCTCTAAGTTCTGGGATTCCTTCCAGAATGCCATGGGCACCAACACTCGCTTCAGCACAGCTTTTCATCCTCAAACTAGTGGACAAGTCGAGCGAGTAAATCAAATTCTTGACGATATGCTCAGGGCATGTGTCATTTCTTTCGGTATGAAGTGGGAAGATTGTCTTCCATATGCTGAGTTCTCCTACAACAACCGCTTCCAAGCGAGTTCGGGCAAGGCCCCATTCGAGATTCTCTATGGCAGAAAGTGTCGTACTCCTCTTAATTGGTCAGAGACTGGTGAACGCCAACTTCTTGGCAATGACTTGATCACAAAGGCTGAAGAAATGTGCAAAGTCATTCGTGAAAATCTCAAAGCCGCACAACCGAGCCAGAAGAGTTACTATGATAGCAAGCATCTTGACTTGGCTTTCGAGATCGGAGACCATGTCTACCTCCGCGTCTCTCTAATGAAAGGTACTCTTCGCTTCGGTATGAAAGGGAAGCTTGCCCCTAGATACGTGGGTCCTTTCAAGATCATTGGCAAAAGAGGCGATCTCGCCTATCAACTTGAGCTTCCATCCAACTTTGCAAACGTGCACGACGTGTTTCATGTGTCTCAGCTTCGCAAGTGTTTCAAGACTCCTGACCGCACCATCAACTTTGAAGAGATTGATCTCCAAGAAGACCTGTCTTATCCTGAGCATCCCATTGCTATCCTTGAAGAAACTGAGCGCGAGACTCGCAACAAGTCTATCAAATTCCTGAAAGTGAAGTGGTCACATCATTCCGACCGTGAAGCCACCTGGAAACGCGAGGACCACCTCCGTTCCGAATATCCAGAGTTTTTCAAGTCCTAGATCTCAGGACGAGATCCTTTCATAGAGGTGGAGTGTTGTAATGCCCCGTATGTAACTTGCCACATTTGTATTCCAACTCTTGCTATTTTCAGTCCTAGATCTCAGGACGAGATCCTTTCATAGAAGTTATGATATTCCCTCATGGTTAGGTTTTTTCTTCGTTTTGCATTTTGTCCATGTGATGCATCTCATATCATGTCATTATGTGCATTGCATTCGCATACGTGTTCATCTCATGCATCCGAGCATTTTCCCCGTTGTCCGTTTTGCATTCCGGCACTCCTACGTCCTCCGGCGTCCCCTTTTGCTTCTTTTCGTGTATGGGTGTTAAATGTTCTCGGATTGGACCGAGACTTGCCTAGCGGCCTTGGTATATTACCGGTAGACCGCCTGTCAAGTTTCGTGCTATTTGGAGTTCGTTTGATACTCCAACGGTTAACCGAGGAACCGTAAAGGCTTCATGTGTGTTGCATCCCAACACCCCTCCAAAGTGTCCCAAAACCCATCCAAACCCCCTCCATACTCTCGGCCGTTCGATCATGATCACGTGGCCAAAAACCGCACCTCATTTGTACTCTCCTAGCTCCCTCTACCTATAAATAGGTGATCCCCTCTTTTTCTCGCGCAGACGAAACCCTAAAAAACTCCCCCGCCGCCACCGGACATGTCCGCCGCCCGCCGGACGTCCCGCACTGCCGCCCCGTGCCAGTGGGACACTGCCACGTGTCCTGCCTCCACCCACCACCGCCGCGGCCCACTCGGCCCACGGGAAGCCTGCCCCGGGCCGGGTCGGGCCCGAGCCGCCCCACGGCCGCCCGCCCTCTCCGCCGCCCGGGTCCTCGCCGCGCCATCGCCCTCCGCCCACGCTGGCGCTCGCCGCCTCCTCGCCGCCCCGCCGCCTCGCTCGCCGACTCCCGCGGTCGCCGCTCCACCGCGTCGCCCGACGCTGAGTTCCGCCTCGCCGCCTCGGACGCCGCCGCCGCGCCTCCGCACGTCTCCGGTGACTGGATCTCGCCGCCACGGCCGGCCTCTTCTTCCACTACAACTCCGGCGAACTAAACGGCCAACCTCGGTTCGCGTGCCGGCCAGATCCAGCTACAGTAAACCCTAGGTTGTCTCGTTTTCCCCCAAGTCCCTAATATTTTCTGGGCATTTTCATCGCACCATATCTCACCATCCGTAGCTCCGTTTTGCACGTGTGAGATATCAAAATGTTCATCTGTTTGTCCTCTTCATTTTGTTCCATTGCACCATGCTAGTTTAAGTCCATCTTGATGCCTAAAATGCTGTTGGAAGAGTGCTTCATAATGTTAGTTCCTGGTTCTTATCAGATTATGGACATTTGTCATTTTTTTCATGATTATTGTGTGCCTCCTATGAACTTGAACCCTACATGTGTTTTGGGCTAGGCCATGCCATATTTATAGGGGTGTATGCCATGTATTGTTATGTTCAATGTGGTGACTAGCACAAGCATGCAAAGTAGCTCTCGTGATGTTGCTGATTTCAGGGACTTAGAATTCTTCTAAGTCATTTCCCTGATGTTATTTTTATGCCATGTATTCATGTTGCTACAGTGTGATCCATGCCTCTTTTGAGCATGTTCAGTAAGGATGATTTTGATATATTGTTATGTTCTATACATGCATGTCTTTGTTTGCAATTATGGAGTAGCCTAGCATGACTCAATCGTGCTCTACTTTTGCTATAAAATGTTCCTGGCAGATTGTTTACATGTTAATCAATTTTGCCAAGGTTGTTGTACTTGATCCTTGCATGCTATGAGATGGTTATAGCCATGGTTAGCTACTTTATCATGTATTCTTGCTGGGTGTATGATTAGATTGTCATGCAATGCCTTGTGGTGACTGCATCGAGCTCGCAAACATGCCTACGTAACTCTGTTTTTGCCATGTGTAGTTTTCTGCTAAGTCTGAATCTGTTAACGAAACTTGCTATGTTTACATGGGTGCCATCATATCTTCTGATCCTTTTTGCCTTATTCTCAGTAAGGGACTTTTGTTACATGCTTTGAGTAGATTCATGCCATGCCTTGCTTTGCCATGATATGTACCTGTAGCATGTTGTTATCTTGCTCTAAACATTGCTTCCTGATGTTAATTCCTGGCATGTTGTTATTTTCACTAAGTCTGAGATGCTGTTATCTTTTGCACTTTTGCCATGCTGGTTTGAACCTGCTATTGTGTGATTTAGCCGTAGCTCAGTGTTCATCTTTTGTCAAGCATCTTGAGTAGATCACTGCCATGTGCTTTGTTGCGATGTTAGAGTGCAGTAGCTTAGCTTCTTGTTGCATTTTAGATGGCATCGTGATGTTAATCGCAGATTTGTGCCATTATTGTTTTGCTTGTCATTTGCAAACCTTGCATCCGATTCTGGTGATCTTTATATCGATTTCGACCGAAATCAACTCATCTTTCCAGCAGCTCTCTTGGTTTGCCAAGTTCAGGCCTGGTTCAATCTTTTCCTTCCGGAGCACGCATATGCATTGCATATTACATCCCGCATATCATGCCATGTTTTGCATCATGTTGCTTGCGCATTGCACCGTGGTTGATTGTGTTTCCTTTTGCTTGTGTTATTGCCTTGGGTAGAGCCGGGAGATGAGTACGTGATCGAGGAACCCGTTGAGTACGCTTACGAGGATCAATCTTACGTCAACTCGGAGAACTTTGCAGGGAAGATGACCATACCCTCGAAATCACTTCTATCTTTGCTTGCTAGTTGCTCGCTCTATTGCTATGCCTATGCCGCGATACCTACCACATGCTTTATCATGCCTCCCATATTGCCATGTCAAACCTCTAACCCACCTTGTCCTAGCAAGCCGTTGTTTGGCTATGTTACCGCTTTGCTCAGCCCCTCTTATAGCGTTGCTAGTTGCAGGTGAAGATTGGAGTTTGTTGCTTGTTGGAACATGATTATTGTTGGGATATCATTATTATACCTTGTCTACTTTAATGCATCTATATACTTGGTAAAGGGTGGAAGGCTCGGCCTTATGCCTGGTGTTTTGTTCCACTCTTGCCGCGCTAGTTTCCATCATACCGGTGTTATGTTCCTTGATTTTGCGTTCCTTACGCGGTTGGGTTATAATGGGAACCCATTGACAGTTCGCCTTGAATAAAACTCCTCCAGCAAGGCCCAACCTTGATTTTACCACTTTCCACCTAAGCCTTTTTCCGTTGGGTTCCGCGGACTCAAGGGCCATCTTTATTTTAAACCCCCGAGCTAGTGCTCCTCTGAGTGTTGGTCCAAAACAGAGCCACTTGCAGCGCCACCTCGGGGAAACTTGAGGGTTGGTTTTAGTTGTACGTAGTGTTCATCCGGTGTGCCCTGAGTACGAGATACATGCGACTCCTATCGGGATTTGTCGGCACATCGGGCAGCTTTGCTGGTCTTGTTTTACCATTGTCGAAGTGTCTTGTAACCAGGATTCCGAGTCTGATCGGGTCGTCCTAGGAGAAGGAATATCCTTCGTTGACCGTGAGAGCTTGTGATGGGCTAAGTTGGGACACCCCTGCAGGGTTTTGAACTTTCGAAAGTCGTGCCCGCGGTTATGGCCAGATGGGAATTTGTTAATATCCGGTTGTAGAAAACATGACACTTAACTTAATTAAAATGAATCAACAGCGTGTGTAACCGTGATGGTCTCTTTTCGGTGGAGTCCGGGGAGAGAACACGGTCTTGTGTTATGCTTGAATGTAAGTAGTTCTAGCATCACTTCTTGGTCATAGATTCTCGACTGTGCCTTGTCTTCTCTTCTCGCTCTCATTTGCGTATGTTAGCCACCATATATGCTAGTGCTTGCTGCAGCTCCACCTCACAACCTTTTCCTAGCCATGAGCTTAAATAGTCTTGATCATGAGGGTGTGAGATTGCTGAGTCCGCGTGACTCACAGATTACTTCCAAAACCAGATGCAGGTGCCGATGATGTCATTCCAGGAGATGCGACTGAACTCAAGTGGGAGTTCAACAAGGACTCAGGACGTTACTACGTTTCCTTTCCAGACAATCAGTAGTGGAGCCCAGTTGGGGCGATCGGGGATCTTATGCATTTGGGGTTGTCTTTATTTTGGTTCCGTAGTTGGACCTTGATTGTATTTTGGATGATGTAATGCTATATTTATGTATTGTGTGAAGTGGCGATTGTAAGCCAACTCTGTACCTCTTTCTTATTCAGTACTAGGGATGTGTAAGGATTACCCCTCTTGCGACATGCCTACATTGCGGTTATGCTTCTAAGTCGTGCTCTGACACGTGGGAGATATAGCCGCATCGTGGGTGTTACAGTTGCAGTGTGAGGCTGCCATCGCCAGAGAATAACAAGAGGTCTGGGTGAGTACAGGGATGGATAGGCCAGCGATGGGAGTAGGGTGGGGCGGTGAGGCCTACGCGGAAGTAAAGCCGGCTATGGGACACAGCAGCAGGCGGCACAACCCGCGCTAGTTTGGGCGGCTGAAGCAAGAAGGCGATAGGTTGAAGAAGCACTACGACCATTGGATGGACATCGTACGGTCACTGCAACTAGAATCGTTCATATTGACTAAGTTGACAAAGCCCTCCATCTGTGTCAACTTAGTAGGCCCACAAGTCAGCCTCCAGCTATGGTAGGTCCTAGCTAGCAGGGGAGTAATCATTTTTTTCGTGCGTAATAAGGAGGCACTTGCTTGCGTGCGAAGATATAACTGGTGGGTCTGAGCTGTCAGCGGGAGGAACATTTTTCTGTGAAATACAAAGGCCCTTCCGATGGGTCGCCACTGTCAGGTGGAGGACTCATTATGTTGCGCGTAATAAGGAGGCACTTCCTTGCGTGCGTCTGTGGACCTAACAGCCAGTCCTCTTTTGATGGAAGTCGTTTGTTGACCACGTTGACCACGCTGCGCCAAGAGCTCCAGGCCGGTGGATGATGGCGAGGCCTAGGAAGGGAAAGACACGGAGCCAGGGAAGACTCGGCAGTTGTTTCACATGCGGAGGGGGGTATGAGGGTTTACTAGTTCGTCTGCCGTGGTCGGAGAATAACAGTAGATGTGGGTGAGTAGAGGGATGGCCCAGCCAGCAATGGGACTAGGGTGGGGAAGTGAGGCCTGCGCGGCAGCACGGCTGGCCATGGGAGGAGGGAGCAGGCAGTCCCGTCGGTGCTCGTTTGAGTGGCTGGAGCAGGAAGAGCAGAGATTGAAGAGGCACGACGACCATTGGATAGACATCCAATAGTAATTTCTCTCGTGTGTTGAATAAGTTGACAAGGCCTTGCCTATGCGTCAACCTTTTTTAGGAAAGCATACGCGTCAACCTAGTAGGCCCACAAGTCAACCTCAAATATGTGGAAAAGAACATACAACCCATCTGCCATTATTGCTAATAAATGTGCAGGCCATTGGCTAATTCTTAAGGATTTTTTGAAGCCCATATTCTCTTTCTTACCATTACAACCCATATTCTGGTCACGGTTAAAAATTCAACCAAACTTTAATATTTCGGTGTGGTCCGAACTATTTTAAATCCCGAAATTTCGAATCACATTCAAACTAATTTAAGAACAATAAATTTATATCAATTTAAAATCCAACATAACTTTCCTCGCAAAAAATAATTAAATTCGAAATGTCAAAATATAAAAAAGGATATTTGAAACTAATTGTCAGTTTCCTGTGTTTTTGAAATTTAGATCCCATTTCTTACTACTTCATTTTCTGGGCAAGCGAATACATCAATCTCGTCCTGAAAGATTTGCAGTCCAGCAAGGCTGAGAAAGCAAGTAGGCCTTCGTTGGGTATTTCTTAAAAACAGTAGAATTGGGCTAGCCATTTTCAGCAAGAAAAAACCACAACTGGGCTCATCATGTGGTAAACATTCTAATAAGATACTGGCTAGACGGGACACAGCCCCCGCACAGCCCTATTGTTACCATGATCCGTCTCGAAAACTATTATATAACAACTTCTTGTTCCTAAAAAAAGTAAATAACAATTGCGCGACATGTTGGGTCCCTGGTGTCGGCCGCTCGTTGTGTAATTCTCTCATTTATTGACTACGTTGACAATGGCGTGGGACCCAGATGTCCAACCATTAGGAGGAAACATTTTTGGGCTTGTAATAACAAGGCACTTGCTTGCATACTGCCATGATCCTGGTGGGTCCCTACTGTCATCCTCTCCACATACAGTCATCTGCTTACTTCTATCGGTTGTTGACCATGTTGACAACGCCAGACGATGGCGCACCACGCACGGCGAGCAAACCAAGGAGGAGGATGACGGTGAGGCCTCGGACAAAAAAACAAGAGCCGTGGAAGATGAGACAGTCTAGTCGCAGGCGGAGGGGAGTACGAGGGTTGACTGGTTCGGGTGCAGGTGCATGTTGGGGATGACGTCGCCGGAGAATAATAGGACGTGTGGGGGAATAGAGGGATGGACTGGCCAACGTTTGAGGGTATGGTAGGGCGGCAGAGGCCCAGCCAGCCGTGGGAGGCGGGAGCAGGTGGAACTGACGGGGTGGTTGGGTTTGGGCGGCCGGAGGAAGAAGACAAGAGATAGAAGATGCACGACAGATGTTGGATGGCAATCCAACGGCTGGTGGGCAGAATCGTTTGTTGACTAGTAAGTCGACACCACCTTGGATAGGCTTTTTCCTCATGGGTCCCAAATGTCGGAATCCAAATCTTTCACGGCCATGCATCCTTTCATATGAAAATTTACAGCCCATTTGGTGTGCTAGTTCAAAATAAGTTTGTGGGTGCTGGTGGGGGCTATTCACTTGGGTTCTGTAATGCACAATGAGCTCAAGTAGCCGGCGAGAGTGATGTTATTTCCCTTGGTTGGGATTTGTTACAATATTTCTCTCTTAATTAAACAAATGGCAAGACATTTGCCTTGTTTCAAACAAAATATGACAGTCACAACCGAGTTGAAACCCAGATTACAAACTGTACAAAAGCACGAGGGTTAATTGTTCATCTGGTTTAGACAAAACCCAGATTGAAAATGGCAACAACATCTAACTCCAGCACTATTTTCGGCAAGCACAGTCAAATGGATCGGTCAGGTCCATAGAATGAACATCATGGGTCGTAAAATTTACTGGATTATTACCACAAGATGTTGTAAAGAGAAGCCCAACACATTCAGAAGCCCTTTTGACCACCTGAAACTCCTCTTTTTGCCCTTCGACATACCCATCCGTCAAAACCATGCTGCTGATAAATTTAATCCTGATGGATAATAGTAACCTCACATTCAGCAGGAAGAATGTGACAAATCTAGTGTTTGCATGGTTTGCTACCTATCGTTCCAGCATTATTGTCTTCAATCAAATGTCATGAGAAGTGAGAAAATCTCGGTGCTTACGAATCCACTGATTGGTTATAACTTTCTTACCCTGTCATGTTGCCTAAATAGACATGAAGATTGAAAATAGTTAAGGTCTAAAAAGAGTATCGAAAGAGCAACGGCTAAACAGTTAATTCTAGTATACTATATGCGGGCTTCCAATGTGCGTGAAATTATCACCTTTATATACTACTTCTCCAGACATGGAAAGCATTTCAGTAGGCCAATAATCTTGTTGAGATCAAAACTATTCATATGGATATATAAGATCTTGATAGAATCCAGCACCATTGATAGGCTATCCATGGACAAACTCTTCATTGATCATAGACCATAATATTAGTACAAAATGTGTACTCCAAGATGACATAGAACTTATGCATAGAAATTTAAAGTGCAGCTTATGATTACAAGTGTAGATGATAATATACAGTACCTGAAGAACTGTGGAGCCAAACACCATCTTGAAATGAGCACAATGATCATGTATTACACCCAAGACCTCTAGTTTAGGCGCAGAGACTACAGTTATTTGCGACGGTGAATAACTAGAATCAGGGATCAACCTTTGAAGTGAAGGGACAACTTCAATGATGAGCTGACTTCCGTCAAAAGAAATTCCAATTCTTGCAAGGTTAGGCAAGTTTATTTGGAGACAACCGATTCTAGCTATGAAAACAAGCACCAAGCACTCCAGGGAAGGGCAACTGGAGTGGATGATTTTGTGCAATATGCCTCCGACATACAAACCCACACAAGTGGCTACAAGTTTACAGACCACCCCTCTTCTCTCATCTCCTCTCTCCTCCATGTCATCATAAATCTGACGTGGCAACCCTTATAGCCTGCTTATGTCACCCTATTATACTTGCTCTTAAGGCGTGGACTCGAACTCAATTCCTCTCTCGTTTACGCCATAGTACTCCTACAAACCCTACCCACCGCAGGCATGATCGTTTTTCTTCAAGAGGACGAGGGAGAAGCGGATTGTAGTGGAGGCTCCTACCCTAGGGCACCCTAGGAAGCTGTCGTACACATCATTGGTTTTATTTTTTCATTATGCTCTTGTGCCCTAGAGTGAAATCATGGTTGCTTCTCCCTCTAGCTTAATGCAAGAAAGGTGGGGCTCTGTGATTTGACCCCTCATCGCTCATTTACTACTACTATGGCGCTACGATCAGGGTGCCTCCAAGTCCAACCGCTACTCTGAACTGTAATTTGGTGCATCGCACGTGGAACAAGATGGTTGATGAGCCACATGAAGGAAATATGCCCTGGAGGCAATAATAAAGTTGTTATTTATATTTCCTTATATCACGATAAATGTTTATTATTCATGCTAGAATTGTATTAACCGGAAACTTAGTACATGTGTGAATACATAGACAAACATAGTGTCACTAGTATGCCTCTACTTGACTAGCTCGTTAATCAAAGATGGTTAAGTTTCCTAGCCATGGACAAGAGTTGTCATTTGATGAATGGGGTCACATCATTAGAGAATGATGTGATTGACTAGACCCATCTGTTAGATTAGCACTATGATCGTTTAGTTTGTTGCTATTGCTTTCTTCATAACTTATACATGTTCCTATGACTATGAGATTATGCAACTCCCGAATACCGGAGGAACACTTAGTGTGCTATCAAACTTCACAACGTAACTGGGTGATTATAAAGATGCTCTACAGGTGTCTCCGATGGTGTTTGTTGAGTTGGCATAGATCGAGATTAGGTTTTGTCACTCCGATTGTCGCAGAGGTATCTCCGGGCCCTCTCGGTAATGCACATCACTATAAGTCTTGCAAGCAGTGTGACTAATGAGTTAGTTATGAGATGATGCATTACAGAAGGAGTAAAGAGACTTGCCGGAAATGAGATTGAACTAGGTATGATGATACCAATGTTCGAATCTCGGGCAAGTGACATACCGATGACAAAGGGAACAAACGTATGTTGTTATGCAGTTTGACTGATAAAGATCTTCGTAGAATATGTAGGAACCAATATGACCATCCAGGTTCCGCTATTGGTTATTGACCGGAGATGAGTCTCGGTCATGTGTCTGCATAGTTCTTGAACCCGTAGGGTCCGCACGCTTAACGTTCAATGACGATCGGTATTATGAGTTTATGTTTTTATGTACGGAAGGTAGTTCGGAGTCCCGGATATGATCACGGACATGACGAGGAGTCTCGAAATTGTCGAGACATAAAGATTTATATATTGGAAGGCTATGTTTGGACACCGTAATGGTTTTGGATAAGTTCGGACAATTACTAGAGTATCGGGGGGTTGCCGGAACCCCCGGGGAGTCAATGAGCCTTAATGGGCCATGGTGGGAGAGATGAGGAGGCGGCCAAGTGGGCCACTCCAAGCCCAATCCGAATTGGGGAGTGGTGCGCCCCCCTTTCCTTCTCTCCTTCTCCCTCTTCCTTCTTCTCCTACTCCAACTAGGGAAAGGGGGGAAACCTATTCCTACTAGGAGTAGGAATCCCCCTTGGGGCGCGCCATAGAGAGGGTCGGCCCTCCCCTCCTCCACTCCTTTATATACGGGGGAGGGCGGCACCCCTTAGACTCACAAGTTGACAGTTGTCTTAGCCGTGTGCGGTGCCCCCCTCCACAGATTTCCACCTCGGTCATATCGTTGTAGTGCTTAGGCGATGCCCTGCGTCGGTAACTTCATCGTCACCGTCATCACGCCATCGTGCTGACGAAACTCTCCCTCGGCCTCAACTAGATCAAGAGTACGAGGGACGTGACTGAGCTGAACGTGTGCAGATCGTGGAGGTGCCGTGCATTTGGTACTTGATCGGTTGGATCGCGAAGAAGTTCGACTACATCAACCGCGTTACTTAACGCTTCCGCTTTCGTTCTACGAGGGTGCGTGGACACACTCTCCCCTCTTGTTGCTATGCATCTCCTAGATAGATCTTGCGTGATCGTAGGAAGAATTTTGAAATACTGTGTTCCCCAACAGTGACATCCGAGCCAGGTCTATGCGTAGATGTTATATGCATGAGTAGAACACAAAGGAGTTGTGGGCGTGTGTATATACATATTGCTTGCCATCACTAGTTGATTCTTGATTCGGCGGTATTGTTGGATGAAGCGGCTCAGACCGACATTACGCGTATGCTTACACGAGACTGGTTCTACCGACGTGCTTTGCCCATAGGTGGCTAGTGGGTGCCCGTTTCTCCAACTTTAGTTGAATCGGTTTCAATGAACAGGGTTCTTTTTGAGGATCAAAAAGAAATCACTATACTACGTTGTGGTTTTGATGCGTAGGTAAGAACGGTTCTTGCAAGAATCCCGTATCAGCCACGTAAAACTTGCAACAACAAAGTAGAGGACGTCTAACTTGTTTTTGCAGGTAATGTTGTGATGTGATATGGTCAAGACGTGATTATATAAATTGTTGATGAGATAATCATGTTTTGTAACACAGTTACCGGCAACTGGCAGGAGCCATATGGTTGTCGCTTTATTGAATGAAATGCAATCGCCATGTAATTGCTTTACTTTATCACTAGGCGGTAGCGATAGTCATGGAATCAATAGTTGCCGAGACGACAACGATGCTTCGATGGAGATTAAGGTGTCAAGCCGGTGATGATGGTGATCATGACGGTGCTTTGGAGATGGAAATCAAAAGGCAAAAGATGATGATGGCCATATCATATCACTTATTTGATTGCATGTGATGTTTATCCTTTATGCATCTTATTTTTATTAGTACGACAGTAGCATTATAAGATGATCTCTCACTAAATTTCAAGGTACAACTGTTCTCCCTGAGTATGCACCGTTGCTACAGTTCGTCATGCCCAGACACCACGTGATGATTAGGTGTGATAAGCTCTACATTCACATACAATGGGTGCAAGCCAGTTTTGTACAAGCAGAATACTCAGGTTAAACTTGACGAACCTAGCATATGCGGATATGGCCTCGGAACACTGAGATAAAAAGGTCGAGCGTGAATCATATAGTAGATATGATCAACATAGTGATGTTCACCATTGAAAACTACTCCATCTCACGTGATGATCAGACATGGTTTAGTTGATATGGATCACGTGATCACTTAGATAATTAGAGGGATGTCTATCTAAGTGGGAGTTCTTAAGTAATATGATTAAATTGAACTTTAATTTATCATGAACTTAGTACCTGATAGTATTTTGCATGTTTATGTTGTTGTAGTTAAATAGCCCGTGCTGTCGTTCCGTTGAATTTTAATGTGTTCCTAGAGAAAGCTAAGTTGAAAGATGATGGTAGAAATTACACGGACTGGGTCCGTAACTTGAGGATTATCCTCATTGCTGCACAGAAGAATTACGTCCTAGAAGCACCGCTGGGTGACAAGCCTGCTGCTGACGATGTTAAGAACGTCTGGCAAAGCAAAGCTGATGACTACTCGATAGTTTAGTGTGCCATGCTTTACGGCTTAGAACCGGGACTTCAACGACGTTTTGAATGTCATGGAGCATATGAGATGTTCCAGGAGTTGAAGTTAATATTTCAAGCAAATGCCCGGATTGAGAGATATGAAGTCTACAGTAAGTTCTACAGCTGCAAAATGGAGGAGTATAGTTCTGTCAGTGAACATATACTCAGAATGTCTGGGTACCACAACCACTTGACTCAGCTGGATGTTAATCTTCCTGATGACAGTGTCATTGGCAGAGTTCTTCAATCACTGCCACCAAGATACAAGAGCTTCGTGATGAACTATCATATGCAAGGGATGGATAAGACAATTCCCGATCTCTTCGCAATGCTAAAGGTTGCGGAGGTAGAAATCAAGAAGGAGCATCCAGTGATGATGGTCAACAAGACCACTAGTTTCAAGAAGAAGGGCAAAGGGAAGAAGGGGAACTTCAAGAAGAACAGCAAGCAAGTTGCTGCTCAAGTGAAGAAGCCCAAGTCTGGACCTAATCCTGAGACTGAGTGCTTCTACTGCAAAGGGACCGGTCACTGGAAGCAGAACTGCCCCAAGTATTTGGCGGATAAGAAGGATGGCAAAGTGAAAGGTATATTTGATATACATGTTATTGATGTGTACCTTACTAACGCTCGCGGTAGCGCCTGGGTATTTGATACTGGTTCTGTTGCTAATATTTAGCAGATAAGAAGGATGGCAAAGTGAAAGGTATATTTGATATACATGTTATTGATGTTCGACTACATCAACCACGTTACTTTATGCTTCTTCTTTCGGTCTACGAGGGTACGTGGACACACTCTCCCCTCCCATTGCTATGCATCTCCTAGATAGATCTTGCGTGATTGTAGGAATTTTTTTGAAATATTGCATTCCCAACACCACATGTCAGCGAAAGGGGCCCTGTAAGTGTGTCGCCATTTTGTGTGTGGAATGACCCTGCTAAGTTGCTACGCCAACGCGACAGGAGCAACCTAAGACTTGGTTTTGCTCCTTCGTGAATCCCGACTATATTGATCTAGAAAGATACTAGTAGTATCCAGATTAGTAAAAATGAGGTGATTTTACCGAGCGGTGGGCACGGGAGCATGGCCTGTCATGCGGTCCCACGTGTCATGATGTACCAAGGCGACGCGCATTCCTCTTGAGGCAGAACAATGGCAGAAGCAATACATGGTTTTCTTGAAGGAGACGATGGAGAAGCGGATTCAACGAAGTGTGAAATAATGGTTGCTTTGTCCGTCTCGGGGAAAGGTGCGGTTTTGTGATTTGATGTCTCATTGCTCATTACTACTACTGAGGCGCTACGACTGAGGTGTGTCCCCTTGTTGTTCTGCACTGTTATTTGGTGCATGACATGTCGACCCGGTTGCTATATGTCCGACATGTAGGCGAGAGGAAGTACAACATTCATGAAAGCGAGTGTCTCCACTCTTTCAGTATGATGGAGAATTACAAGACATGGCTTGGTTTTTGCTGCTTTGCGCGATCCATCGATACAAACCCGTACTAAGAAAGGCGAGGGCGGGTCTTTTTCCACGCGGCGGGCGGGGGAGTTTGGCATAGTCTGTTTGAGGCAACGAGGCAAGAACGAAAACAAGCAAATAAAGGTTGAGCGACTTAGTTTTGGGAAAATCTGGTTTTACGGAGTAAGTAACCACTACGAAGGTAGTACTACTTACTACTCCCTCCTTTCCGGTTTATAGGTCTCATCTAAAAAATCGTTTTTCCGTTTTATAAGTCTCAATTCTACTAGTACTTACCATCACAAGTTTGGATTTCAAGGTGCATTAAATCACCAAATTCAAGCGGTATCAAGAGAAAACTCACCAATGCATGTAGAAGTTCATGGAAATTTAGTGGTCATGCATGCATTCGTTGTAATTAATGCATCGGTGAACATAACGTTTTGAGAAAAATGAGTGTACAAATTAAGTACTTGTGCAAACTACAAAATTAAATCCACCACTCATCGTCTACCTTGGTTGGACAGATTTTGAAATTGAGCCTTATAAAATGGAAAGGTGGGAGTAGTAAGATAGCCTAGGGTAGCTTGCTACACCATGGACTCCAAGGAAATTACTGTAGTACACCATGTTTCAGTGTTGCATGCATGTGTGCGTGCGTGCATGTGTTCGTGAGTGCATGTGTCCATGTCAGTGTTGCACGCCTGCATGCGTGAGTGTGTTCGTGTGACTGTTGCGTGCGTGCATGTGTACGTGTGATTATTGCATGCATGCATGCGGGCGTTGTGGGCATGTTTGTGCGCATGTGTGATGTGTTTGTATTCACCATGGTGGCTCGTGCATGCGTGCAATTAAAACGGCCAGCTCAACATATCATCACAAGGCGACCATGTCCAGTGTGGTTAGGGCGCGCAGGCTACCAACTAGAGGTCTCACGACTTTGAATCCCCACCGACCACTAATTTTTTTACCATTTCTATCTTTCATATATGGGCGACGGGTGGGCCCTACGGTAATGTGCGCTGGTGAACATGGAACATTTGACTGGTCAATTGATCATGTCATCAACAAATTACGGAGTTGTATGGTGAGCCAGTGACCGTATGATCACCATAAAATGTATTTTATTAACACAGTACAAACTCAAGCTACCATTTCTTTCTTTCATATACGCGCTGACATGTGGGCCCCATGGTTACGTGCACTGATGGTGCAACACCATTTGTGCCACGCGGAATGTTTGACTGGTTAATTGATCATGTCATCAACAAATTATGGAGTTCTATGGGTGAGCCAGCGACCGTATAACATGACATGTATTTTTTAACATAGTACATACGTAAGCGCGCATATATATGCGCAAACACTCACTGCTATGAGCGCACACACGCACACCCTACCCCTATGAGCACCTTCAAGGGAGTGAGCCAACATATGATCTTGAGATTTTACGAAGTCACCATAGGTGCCTCATAGCCGAAGGGAACGTCTCCTCCCACTGAATGCACATCTCCGAAAAATATTGAAATTAATCCAGGATAAATGCGAGCACTAGGACTTTAACCCTCGTGGGATGGGGAAACCACTGTCCTCCTAACCATCCAACCACAGGTTGCTTAGCACCACAAAATGTATATGGTGACCATGATGAGCTTATTCTGAAGTCTAGTGAAGATATCATGCTTTCGCTTCAAATACAATGACCGTAAGTGCCGTGAACAAAATATGGAGCATGCATCAAATACAATGTCCGTCAGTGTCATCAACAAAATACGGAGACGTATCGTGAGCTAGATACCGTATGATCAGTATGAGAATGTATACGGTGACCGTAACGAGCATATTCTGAAGTCCATTGACCATATAGTGCTTTCGCTTGAAATATAGTGACCATCATGCGTGAATGTGTCAGGGGCATACTTTTAGGGCCTAGAGATAGTATGTGTGCATACGTGAAAGTGGTGTAGAGAGAGGGGGTGTCCGGTGGAGAAAAAGAGAGATATGCCCTTCATTTATCTTTCTCGTGACTAATATTTGAGGGTAAAATATAAATATTCACAATGCAAAACAAATATTATTGGATGCACCATGCAATTAACTTTCATGTATAACTCTGTACTATTGTATATGCTTATTTTCTTAGTGGCCCATTGTGTGTGCGGTGTGGTGGGTCAACATGAGGACTCATGGGTCGGTTCCATCCTACGCCACATAGGTTGGACCGAGACACGTTATACGAAGACCCATGTGGTGGACTCAGCATACAGACGAAGCTACTAGAGTCGTGGAGGAATATATCCCCACTGATGATAAGGTGACTATATATGATTTGTAACCCTAGGCCCCGATTATGTTATATAAGCCCCGGGGCTAGTTCGTCGTTAGTATACACACACGCACAATGTCTGGTATTCACATGTGCTTTGTACACACCCCTATCGCAAGTATACAGTACCAGGAGTAGGCTTTTTCCTCAACTGCAAGGGACTTGGGTAAAACTTTTCCTCGTATTACCATCCAGCCTAACAATCAAGGATATCCTACCGAATGATCTGATGGAATCGTATCTGCCAACTACTCAGAGAGAGGTGTGGGGGGAGGGCAATGTGTGTGAGAGAGGCCTAAAGATATGTGCGTGCGGGAGACACGTAGGCACATATATGTGCCTATAGAGGGCCAGTAGAGACTGTGTGTGTATATATGCATGTGAGAGAAATAGTGTTTTCCAACTGGGATTAGTGAAAAGAGTGGTACATAGTAGTAAGAAAGAGAGAGGGAGATATAAAGAGAGTGTGTGCATGAGACACCCCGGGAGAGAGTGTGAGCATGTGTGAGATAGAAATGCCGATGTATATAAAGTGTGTGCACTTATGCGTCAGATAGAGAGATATATAGTGCGTGTGTGAGAACGGGCAGAGGCATAGTGCGTCTACGTGTAAAATGCAGTTCTACGCATTAAATTAAAATATAAATGGCATTATTATTTTTGGATGAGATCATGAATTTTGCAATTTGCGTATGAACGAACATCGGTCTATCTAAGACCCATACTCTATTTAATTCAAGCATATGATTGGGTTTATTTCATATTATCGATCCATAGAGTGAGAGTGGTTTGAAATCCAGACAATGCATTGCTTTTGCAATTCATATATAAACATTAATTAATGCACTCTATGTTGTTAGTGTCAAGCACTTTATACATTTGTCACTTACATGGATACATTCCAAATTGCTAGCTACGAAATAGAATACATGTTGAATTGAACATAAAGGGGGTTTCGAAGATTCGAATTCATAGGAAGTGCATTCATCTATTTGAATCCGAGATAATGGCATTTGTAGATCAGATCTAAAAGGGGGCATCAATCTTTGTTGTGCGTTTGAACATGCTATATATTCATACGCATGTCTAACTATTCTTTTGCAACCAAGGATATTATATCTGGAACCATGCATGAATTGAGGTAAGTTGTATATTTTTTAATATATACTCTTGTACAATGTATATTCAAATGTACTCCCTCCATTACAAAATAATCGTAGTTTAGGATTTTCAAGAGTCAAGATTTGTGAAGTTTGACAAATCCTGAAAGTTCAATTCAAGAGAACTGTAAATGTTAATGCTTCTGCCCCAAATATTGAACGAAGCACCAAATAAGCCTCTGGTCACCCGAAACCCGCGCGATACTAATGTTTGGTGGTAGGAAATTACTGTCCTAACTCTGACCCGTGTAGCCTATCGGCCCAATGTCCAAAGGTCTAAACCAGGGTAGGTTTGTAACTTCACCAAGACGCCAGTCTCAATCGCATCTGAGAAGCATTCATACGCAGTGGGTGCCTAAACACCCATGAACTCGACCGGAATCTATCTCGCCCACCATTTGGGACAGCTAAGATTACTGTGCTACCCCCAACCGACAATATGTCCGAAATTTTAGATGGGTGCAAAGTTTGTAACTTTGCCCGAATTTCAAACAAGCACGTCCATAACCAAAACATTGTTCCCCTTAGTTCCCCCTCCCTCCATTTCCCCATTCATACTTCATGTGTGCCAAAACACCCTCTCCACCATCCACGAAACCCTGGCCTCCTCCGTCCTCCGCCCCATCGCGCCCATTCCACCGCCACCCTCCTACATCACGCCAGAGCCGGCACTGACGTCATCGTCCAACGCGACCGCAACCACAACACCCTCAAGGACTTAGCAGCTAAAGCCGAGGCAGAGCTGCCTCCACGACGCCGACATGCGCCGTACCAGAACCACTTCGACCACGCCGTCTTGCGCCTCACTACTACCGCTCCACTATCGCAACTGTCCACCGCACCAGAGTTGTTCCCGCTATGTCGTTGTTTGCCGCCTCGGATCTGGTTCCCCGCCGCCGACAGACGGCCACCGCACAACACTTAACAACTTGGCCATGGGTTCATCCAAGGCTCCATTGTCCTCCACAACTTCTTGTTTCCATCAAACCACAAGAAGATCGTTGGAAAAACAGAAGGAGGACACAACACTGCTAGCAGAAAGAGGTACTCCTCTTCCATTATTTGAGCAAATCTTACATCCTTGCTCACACCGTATTAATCCCACAAAAGAAACTAGTTGAGCGCCTCTTATTGCACCTACTTCATGATACTAAATGCACAAGGTTTCCTCCCATTTACAATTTCACCTTAGCTAGAGGTCAATCGCCCGCCTGGATTTCAATTCAGGGTCAGTTGATTTGCAATTAAAAGAAGTAGCACCTGCTTAGGCGCATGGAGCACCTAGTCCACATGTTCGCCAGGGAAGCGGTGCCTCGGTGTCTATCATAGGGGTGTGGGGCGCAGGAGATGCTTGCACCCGATCTGGAGGTCGGCGGGGCTTGAATGGATAGCCGGGGGCGGTGCCAAGCACGGTGATGCGGCGAGGCTGGGGGAAGGGCGGGGGCAGGGGACTGGGCCGGTGGTCGCTGGAGTTTCGAGGAAGATCGTCAACACTGATTGGCTGGAGGTAGATGAAGGCGATCTGCCCGTTCTTTGTACATCGGACAATGTAGAAAAAATGGACTGACCTACTTGTTTTCAGTCGACTGTTATTTTCATAGGACCACACCTTGTGGTGTGTTGGAGGAGCATCTACATTTCCCAGCCATCGTTGGGCTCATATTTCAAAATCCTAGAATCTAATAATTTCATGTGCCATGCATGTTGTAGAGCTATCATATGTCTCCCGTCATTTATTTCTCACCCACCTGCTATCTACCACTTATACACTATACTAATTGTGCACACACTTCACCCATAATCACACTATTGTTTTTTATGCATGGGTATTTCAGACTCTGGCGCAGTGTTGATGAATACACAAAAGAAAAGACAGAAGTTGCTCTAGTGTAATTCGGAGATAAGCACTAAGCATTTCAGCACTCTAAAGGGTGTAGTGTCAACAGATGGAGACAGTAAATATAGCTCTGTAGTTGATGATCTCAATTGCCACACACAACCATCCCAGGTCCTTGCTTTAACTTCACGCTATTAAATGTGGTTCCATGTTGCATATGGTTTCTAGCTTATATTGCTTGCAATTTGGTTACATTGCATCTGCTTACTTTACACATTATACCTTCGATAATGACATGCCTTCCTGTTTTTCATACATACTACATATGTATATTAACCATGTTCTTACATCAAACTAATGCTCTTTTGTATCCCTCGTCAATCGCTTATGATGAGACAGTCACCCGAGTGGGTTACTGTGAGACGCTCTACTCATTTAAAGAGTGCAGTGTCATCCTCCCCACATGATTCTCAAGAAACAGCAAGGCTAAATGAAGATAGTCAACGTAGATCTCTAGTTGATGACTGTAACTCCCCTACACCACCATCGCATGTTCTTGCTCTTACTTGGCAATGTGATATGTGGTTGCATGTTGCATATGGTGTCTACCTTGTAATGCTTCTTATTAGGGTAAACTGCATCTGCTTAGTTAACACATCATACCTGTGAATCTGTCATGCCTTCCTGTTTTTGGTACATGCCATGTCTTTCTATTAATCATGTTCTTACATCAAACTACTTTTCTTGTGTATCCCCCATCAATCACTTTTGACGAGACACCTTCAAATTGGCAGTGCAATATTGGTTGCATCTTGCATATCATTTCAAACATGTATTGCCTCTAATTTGTTGAAATGCCACTTATAATGAGACACTTCTAACTAGGTAGAGTGATTTTGGTTGGATCTTTCATATGGTGTCTAGCTTGCATTTCTTCCAATTTGTTGAAATGCCTTTTGCTTAGTGTTTTTCGTACATATTCAATCCTCCTACAATGTGGTTGCCTTACATAAAACTTGTGTTTGTCAGTATCATGCATCAACGAATTTGGAAGAGAAAATTTTATTCCTTTTCTTGTGTGTTTACTTGACAAGGCAAATCCTAAAAGGACGAACGCACAGAATGATGGTGGTCCTTTGGAGCAACCGAAACAGATGATCTCTGCAGATTCTCCTGCTACTCCTATTGCAGTGCAAGTTCCAAATCTCATCTCCCCTACTCCACAACCCTAGGTGCTTGCTCTAACATGGCAGTGTGATATTTGGTTGCATGTTGCATATGGTGCCTAGCTTGTATTGCCCCTAATTTGTTAAATTGCATCTCCTTAGCTTACACATTATACATGTGAATATGATAAGCCTTCCTATTTTTAGTACATACTACGTCTTTCTATCACACCAAGTTCTTACATCAAACTACTGTTCTTGTGTATCCTGCATCTATCAGTTATGATGAGATAGTCATGCCCGTGGGTTAGTATGAGACGCACTACTCTTATAAAGAGTGCAGTTTCATCCTCCCCACATGATTCTCAAGAAACAACAAGTCTAAATGAAGATATTGAATGCAGCTCTGTACTTGAAGACCGCATTTACCCTAGACCACCATTGCAGGTGCTTGCTCTAACTTTGCAGTGTGATATGTGGTTGCATGTTGCATACAGTGTCTAGCTTGTAATGCTTCTAATTAGGGTAAATTGCATCTGCTTAGTTTACACATTATACCTATCAATATGACATGCCTTCCTATTTTTGGTATATACTACATCTATCTGTTAACCATGTTCTTACATGAAACTACCTCTCTTCTATATCCTACATCAATCACTTACGATGATACACCTTTATTCGTTGCATAATGCATATTATTTCTAGCATGTTACCATGTATTGCTTCTAGTTTGGTCAAATACATTTATGAGGCCACCCTCTTAATTTAGCAGAGTGATATTGGTTTCAGCTTTCATATGGTGTCTAGCTTGCATTGCTTCTAACTAGTTCGAACACCTTGTTCTTAGTTTGCACTTTACACATCATACATGTCAATATCTCATGTTATCCTGTTTTTCATACAAATTCCATCCTCCTATCATGCAACTGCCTTACATGAAAGTAGTGTTCGTCAGTATCATGCATCAATGAGTTCTGAAGAGAAAATTTTATTCTTTTTTCTTGTGGGTTTAACTTGACAAGGAAAAAACAAGAAAGAGGAAGGAAAAGAGTAAGGAAGGCAATGATGGTGGTCCTTTGCAGCAACATAAACGGAGCATCTGTACAGATTCTCCTTGTACGGCTAGTGCATTACAAGTTCCAAGTCTCCGCTTCCCTGCTCCACCATCCCAGGTGCTTACTCTAACTTGGTAATGTGATATTTGGTTACATGTTGCATATTGTGTCTAGCTTGTATTTCTTCTAATTAGTGTAAACTGCATCTGCTTAGCTTACACATGATACATGTGAATATGACACGCCTTCCTGTTTTTGGTACATACTATATCTGTCTATCACAACATGTTCTTACATGAAACTACTCTTCTTGTGTATCCTGCATCAGTCACTTATGATGGGACACCTTTAAGTTGGCAGTGCAATATTGGTTTGCATCTTGAATATGATTTCTAGCATTTAGTGCTTCTAATTTGATGAACGCCACCTATGACAAGACAATTTTAACTTGGCAGAGTGATATTGATTGCACCTTCCATATGGTGTCTAGCTTGCAGTGCTTCTAGTTTGTTGAAGTGCCTTCTGCTTAGTTACCACATCATATATGTGAATATGTCAAGCCGTCCAGTTATTCATACATATTCCATCCTCGTATCATGACTTCGCCTTTCATCAGAGTAGTGTTCGTCAGTATCATGCATGAGTGAGTTCTGAAGAGAGAATTTTATTCCTTTTTCTTGTCGGTTTGACCTCACAATGCAAAATCAATAAAGCAGAAGGAAATTGGTAAGGCATTGGATGATGGTGGTCCTTCCGAGCAACTGAAATGGAGGGTCTCTACAGATTCTGCTCTGCTATCCTCCCAACAAGATTCGCAAGACAAAGCAAGGCTAGACAGTCAATGTAGCTGTGTAGATGATGAGCACATCTCCCCTACTCCACCATCACAGGTGTTTGCTCTAACTTGGCACTATTATATGTGGTTGCATGTTGCGTATGATGTATTTCTTGTATTGCTTCTAACTTTGTTGAATTGCATCTGCTTACTTTACACATCATGCTTCTGAATATGACACGTGTTCCTATTTCTATAACATACTATATTTGATCACACCATGTTCTTACATCAGACTACTGTTCTCACATATCCCACATCAGTCACTTATGATGAGGCACCTTTGAGTCGCCACTATGATATTGGTTGCGCCTTGCATATGATTTCTAGCATGTACTGCTTCAATTTTTTTGAAATGCCACATGGTTTGAACTTGTCAGAGTTATATTGGTTGCATATTTCATATGATGTCTAGCTTGCAGTGCTTCCAAATAGTTGAAACGGCTTCTTCTTAGTTACCACATTATAGGTGTGAATATGTCACGCTGTCCTGTTTTTCGTGCATATTCCATCCTCATATCATGTGTTTTCCTTTCATCCGAGTAGTATTCGTCAGTATCATGCATGATTGAGTTCTGAAGAGCGAATTTTTTCCTTTTGCTCTTTGTTTGACTTCACAATGCAAAATCAATACAACTAAAGGAAATTAGTAAGGCAGTGGATGATGGTGGTATGATGTAGGGTAGAACCCTAGTGGCCCGATCTTTCATGAAAGGAGCGGATCCCAACTAAGAACACGAAGAACATGAGGGGAAACACGAGGGGAAACATGAGAGAATCACTCAAGCCAACAAGAACGATCACACATTGTCGGTGTACAAAAATAGGGGCGCATCTTTGTACCCCTATTCCTGTGCACAGGCAGTCAGAGCCGCGCCCACAGCCACACCAAGAAGAACGAGGGAGGTGAGCCAAGGTAAGATCGAAGCCCATGAAAATCAAAGCAACGCCAAGGCCAAGACCACAAAGAGCAGAGGGACGAAGCAAGTTCCCCCGGCAATACCCTTGCTGGGCGGCCTCAGTGACCCCGGCAAGACCCTTGCCGGGACAGCTCGCCCCGCACCAACAGAACGAGCCACCCTTGAGCCCACGACCCCCAGTGCCATCATCAGCGTGGGGTCAAGGCTCGCGAAGGCACCTTTGTGGTGGCATGCAAATCTTTGTGAAGACATATTCAAGATCATATTAGAAGACGACGATCCTCGGCAAGATCCTTGCCAACGAAGGCCACCAGACCCCCGGCAAGATCCTTGCCGTGGACGACAACACGCCATGGCGAGACCCTTGCCAGGCCACCCGGCAAGGCCCTCGCCAAAGACACCGGCAAGGCCACCGCCAAGCCCACATCAACCAAGCTTCCACCGCCGTTCACATGCAGCTGCCAGCCCAACCAACTGGGCGGGCACCTACATGGCAACATGCAGTTCTCGGGCCAACTCATCAAGCGCCTGCATGGCGGCATGCAGATCTTCATGAAGGGTCCACCACCATGCCAACTCAGCTGCCTGCCTGCCTACATGGCATCGCACGCATCCCTGGCTGAGGCGCGTGTCGAAGCGAGGAGGACTGGCGACGGACGGGACTGGCCTCGCCCCGTCCCCGATAAAGCAAGACGACACCTAAGCGATGCAGTAAATGCACCTTGTCCTGTAATACGAGGGATAACCTCGTGCGACTGTAGACCTTTCCACCTCCTGTGTGCCACTGTGGCAACCCCTTTTTCCTATAAAAGGAGGCCCGAGGCGACGAGGAGAGGGATTCGGATCTTTCGAACCACACGCTGACCACAGCTAGATCGAGAGCTCAAGAACTCTCAGAAATACACCCACCAAAAGTAGGACTATGGTTTTACGCATCCTCACGGCCCGAACCTGGGTAAACGATCCTTGTGCTGTCTACTAGCCCTGCTCTGCTAGCAACCCTGCGCCCCAGCAACCGTAGTAGGTATTCTTGTGATCCCATAGGTGTCGTTCCACACCGACATCTTTGGTGCACCAGGTAGGGCGCGCAATTGTTAGATTCTGATCTGGCAGTTAGCCTAGCGGTTCTTCATCGCTTTCGGTTTCTAAGAAGAAGGCGTCTAGAGGAACGACGCCATCTCGGCGATAGAAAAGCTAAGTCATTCAAAGCCTTGGATTATTTCCTCTTACACTTAAGGTTATCATCCTCGGAGATCTGGCCTATGTATGGGAAACCTGCACGCAAGGGAGCCCCGCGATTGGAAACGCCTTTATTCTGTTTTGAGTCCATTCAATAGCTCAAAGCTGCCGCGTCGAGAGTGGCGGGGTAGCCTTCCGCACCTAGCAATGCTCCTGACTCTGACTTGAGTCAAACTCGGCAGTTCGGGCGGCCGTGCTAAGGGCGGTAAGGTGGTTTGCCTGGCAGCAAGCACACCCGGCAGGCCAATGGGGATCCGTCCCCACGACGCCGCCCTGAGTTTATACGCCGGCAAGCCTACCTAGTTACGTATGGTGGACACACAAGGAAAAATCGAATAGGAAAATAACATGCATGATACTAAAAAGTGTTGTAGAGTTATGTTACATCAAATTGTTGCTGCGGTTCTAACTAGAGATAACAATTGTCTTGGTTGTGAACCTGCAGCGGCGATAAAAAAATGCCTAATCCCGGCGCTGGCCCTCCACCCTCTGAATTCTGCCGACTCGGCTGATGATGGGCTCGATGCGCTCCCTGAGTGGCGCAAGGTCGGTTCCCTCCGGCAAGCTCTCCAGTGTAGCGTCAAAGTCGAGGTCGGGGTACCAGTGCGCCACCTTGGTGAGAACCTTGGTCATGGCACCCTGGCAAAACCTCAGGGATTCGTCGGCTAGTGAGGACGCCCAGTTGGCGTGGAGCCGCTCCAGAGCGCCGACGACCTTCTCAAAGAACATGGTCAGGCTGCAATTGGCGCTCACACCCTGCTCCGGGACAAACCTCACGTCTGGCATCCGCATGATGGCCAGCTGCGCGGCAGCCTGGTTGGCGACGGTGGCAAGGATATCGAGCCAATGGTTCTCTCCCTCCACGTGGTCGGCGAAGTTGAGGCCCTCGTTCTTCTGCAACAGCTTCTCGGCCTCCAGCTCCTTGGCCTGGGTCCCCTCTCGGGTTGTGGCCTCCGACATCAACTTCTCGTGACCCTCCAGCTTCAGCTTGAGGTCTTTGATGGAGTTATTCGCCTCGGAGAGCTCCCCAGCCTTGCTGACGACCGCGCCCTGCGCCTCTGTCAGGGCACTATTGAGCGTGTCCTGCTCCTGGGACAGCTTCACGGCCTGCTCCTTCATCCTGTGGCGCTCTGCCTCCAGCTCCTCCACCTTGCCGGCATGAACCTGGGCCTGGGCATTGAGTGCCTCATTGTGCCTCTGCTCCAGCTCGCTGGTCCGCTGCAAGACAAGCTTCTCCACCTCTGCATCCTTGCCGTGAAGTATGGCGGCAAGCTTCTCCTCGCACGCAGCAAGGTCCGCCTCCTGGGAGTTCAGCGCGGCCTCGTGCTGGGTCCGAGCGGCTTCGGCCGCCTCGGCCAAGTTCTTCGCCACCTCCTGAGCTTTCTCGATGTGGGCGAGCTTCATGGTGAGCTCCACGTCACGTTTGGCCTGCTCACCCTGGGCCGCCTTGAGCTCCTTGTGGGCCTCGCGGAACCAGTCCTGCGCCTCGGCAACGTGCTTCTGGAGGTCCGCCTCCTCCTTCTCCACCACCGCTGTCCTGGACTTAGCCTTGTCCAAGAGGGCGTGGTGGAGCGCCTGGAGCTTCCGGAAGTAGGCGCCGATGGCGTAAAGGAGCCGCTCTTCCTGCGAGCCGTCGCCGCCAATAATCGGCAAGTCGACGACTTCAAACCCGGCAGCGGCAAGCACCTCATCGTCGAACACCTCTCCCTTAACGGGTGTCCTGGAGCTCGACGCACCTGGAAGGTGGACGAACAAATCATCACCCACCCTCAGGTACTTGCTGGAGCCGGAAGCAGCAGAGGAGGAAGGCTGGTCACCAGCCTCCTCCTCCACCTCATCCTCCTCCTCGGCAATGGTCCCGCCGGCTTCCCTGGCAGGCCCCTTGCCGGCCTCGTCAGCGGCAGCCTTGTCGGCCTCCCCGGTGGGCCCCTCGGCGGCCTCCTCGGTGGCGATCCTCTCAGCGTCTGCCTCGGCGGCCTTGGCGACGCCCTCAATGACGGCGTCCACGCCCTCTGGGTTCACCGAGGAAGAATCTAGGCACCGAAGAAGGGGGTGAGGCAAGGCCGGGACCAGGAGCAAAAAAAAGGGGGAAGCAGGGACAAACAGCAAATGACTTACCCGTGCCAGTACCCGGCTGGGAAACGGAAGCCCCCTCCCCACCAACATTTGGCTTCGAGGCAAAGCCGCCGGCGCCCAAGTTCTCCTCCTCCTCCTCCATGTGCGTGGGCCCGGCGCTTGGCGCCCTTGCCGGGGACGCCCCCCGGGCGGCGTGGTCGATGGGGGCGACATGTTGGGAGTAGCCCTCTATGGCTCCTCCTACTGCTGCTCTCCTCCTGTGTACCTTACAAGGTCAGCACCAAGGTGTCGTGCCCCTGACACATGTTGACGGGAGAAGAGTGATGAACTTACGCTGGGGGCTCTACCGGGGGCTGCTGTCCGGGCTGCTCAACACCACCAATGGCGCTCCCGAAGTACCAGCTAGGGGCTGGCCACCCGCCGAGACCTTGGCCCTCTTCGCTCTTTGGGCCAGTGTCTCCCCGTCCCTGCAAAGATGAAAACAAGTCAAGACAAGCAACGCAGATTGAGGAGGCAAAGATAACGAAAAGGAACCAGATACTTACTCATCATCCGCCTCCTCCTCAGCTGTCTTCCTCTTCCTCCTCGGGCTGAGGGATCCATAATCAAAAGTAACCTCCATATCAATATTCGCCGCAGGAGGAGAAGGAGGTGGTGTCTGGGCACGCGCGGACGAAGAAGGGGCGGCTGTCTTCTTCTTCACCGCGGCCTTCGCCGGCTTCTTTGCTGCCGCGACCCTCATATGGCGCCCGGGCTCCTCCAAGGTCAGCTGTGACCGCGCAGCCCTGCCGGGCCGGACCTGCTTGCCGGAACTGGCCCGACACAGGACTCGCCCCCTCCCCGTAGGTGGCATCGGCTCTGCGGTCTCGGCCTCCTCCTCTGACGACCCGCCGGTCACATCTTCAACCAAAGGAGCCTCGGTGCCGATGCTGCTGGCTCCCCCGGCAGCTACCGCCCACCGGGCGAACTCCTCCTCCTCCGCGGTTGTCTTCCGGCTCCTTCCAGCTTGGGACGGGGCCGTGCGCGTTGCAGTCTGGCATCCTGGCAATGATGTCGGACCGACGTGAGTTGTTGCACAACGGGACCACCCCTGTTGGCAGCTTTAACAGAGGCCCCTTGAGGACCTTGCCGGCCTTCATGGCTTACCTCGCAACCTTGCCGGTCCGCTCGACCTCGCCGTCGCAGCCCACGTCGAGCTGGAAGATCTGCTGGCAGAAATGGGCGTGCGCCATCACTGTGAAGTTGTGGTCGAGGCCAGGGCGGAGCCCCATGATGTCGGCGGGGTTCGTGAAGAGCTAGGCTGGCCTCCCCTTGTTATGCAGAGGAGCGATCCGGCGACGGATGAAGTCCGCCCCGATCATCTCAAGGGTGAGCCCGGCCTGGGTAAGCCGGAGAAGCCTGGTGGTGGCGACCGTGAGCTTTCCGTCGTCAGTGTCGACATCGCTCCAATCGCTTCCACGAACCCGTGGCGCCCTGCGAACTCTGCAGAACGCCGGCGGGTCCTTCTCTTCGATCCAGCACCACCGGCCCCGCCATTCTTCCCACCTCTCCTTCATGGCGCCGTCCGGGTACGCTCCCTTGGATTTTGGGATCCAGGCGTTGCACCCCGAGATGGCACCTGCCGTTTGGATCCGACGGAAGAAGTAATGGCGGAAGAGCGCCGTGTTGGGGTGCACCCCGGCAAAGCCTTCGCAGAGGTGCGCAAAAAGGGCCATGCACACCACCGCATTCGGAGTAAAATCCAGGAGGTGGAAGCCCAAGGTGTGCATGATGTCCCTGAAGAAATCGGAGAAGGGAGGACAGAGCCTGCAAGAAAAATAATCAACAAAGAAGGGGTACCGATTTGGGGCAGCCTCGGCACAGTTGGCGGGGGGATGCGCGTGGCCGGATGCCCCAAATTCACTCCCCTCGTCTTCACTCCCCACAAGGGCCTAAAGGAGTCCCGAAGCTCGAACACGTCGACCATCGAGGGGAAGAAGGTGGATTGCATCCGTTGCACCGCCAGCGCACTCTCCGGCGGCTCCGGCGTCCTTGGCCACTCCCTTGCCCTTGGTGGATTTTGGCGTCATGGCGACTAGGGGAGGAGGGCAGGACAGAGGGCGGCGGAAGCGTAACGACGACAAGCGGGGACGAAGCTTAAGGAAGAAGAGGAATGCAATCAGAGGTTTCCGAGATTGGGGTTGCGCGGAGCGTCAAAGGAACAGTGCGCCCGCCGTTATCCCTTTTTATGGGGAAGCCGCGGGACGCGCTGCCCATTTACGGCGACGTGACGCATGCATGTGGAAACAGTCCCATGCATGCCGCCCACGTCACGCACACCCCTCCACGCCGCGCCACGCACGTGGGTCGTGGGAGGCGGAGCACGTGAAGAATCTTACCACGGTAAAAAACCGCCCCACCTGCCCGCGCACCGTTTTGGGCTTGGCCCAACAACGCGTCGCGCTTATGTGTGGCCCAGGCCCGGGGGCTCCTGTCGGTGTACAAAAATAGGGGTGCATCTTTGTACCCCTTTTCCTGTGCACGGGTAGTCAGAACCGCGCCCAGGACCACACCAAGCAGTACGAGGGAGGTGAGCCAAGGTAAGGTCGAGGCCTATGACAATCAAAGCAATGCCAAGGTCAAAACCACAATGAGCAGAGGGACGAAGCAAGTTCCCTCGGCAAGACCATTGCCGGGCGGCCTCAGCGACCCCGGCAAGACCCTTGCCGAGACAGCTGGCCCCGCACCAACAGAACGAGCCACCCTTGAGCCCATGGCCTCTAGTGCCATCATTAGTGTGGGGCCAGGGCTCGGGAAGGCACCTCTGTGGTGGCATGCAAATCTTTGTGAAGACATATTCAAGATCAGATTAGAAGACGACGATCCTTGGCAAGATCCTTGCCAAGGAAGGCCACCAGACCCCCGGCAAGATCCTTGCCGGGGACGACAACACGCCATGGCGAGACCCTTGCCAGGCCACCCAGCAAGGCCCTCGCCAAAGACGCGGGAAGGCCACCGCCAAACCCACGTCAACCAAGCTTCCACCACCGTTCACATGCAGCTGCCGGCCCAACCAGCTGGGCCGGCACCTGCGTGGCAACATGCACTTCCCGGGCCAACTCATCAAGTGCCTGCGTCGCGACATGCAGATTTTCGTGAAGGCTCCACCACCGCGCCAACTCAGCTTCCTGCCTGCCTACATGGCACGGCATGCATCCCTGGCCGAGGCGCGTGTCGGAGCGAGGAGGAGCGGCGACGGACGGGACGGGCCTCGCCCCCGTCCCCGTTAAAGCAAGAGGACACCTAAGCGATGCATTAAATGCACCTTGTTCTGTAATACGAGGGATAACCTCGTGCCACTGTAGACCTTTCCACTTCCTGTGTGCCACTATGGCAACCCCTTTTTCCTATAAAAGGAGACTCGAGGCGACGAGGAGAGGGATCCGGCTCTTTTGAACCACACGCTGACCACAGCTAGTTCGAGAGCTCAAGAACTCTCAGAAATACACCCACCAAAGCAGGACTAGGGTTTTACGCATCCTCGCGGCCCGAACCTGGGTAAACGATCCTTGTGCTGTCTACTAGCCCTGCTCTCCTTGCAACCCTGCACCCCAGCAACCGTAGTAGGGATTCTTGTGATCCCATAGGTGTCGTTCCACACCGACACACATGTGCTAGATCCTCGAAACACAAAGAGATACAAGATCCGAATCCAACAAAGGACGATACACAAGGTAACCGGTTCTTCTCCGTGAGGAGGTCTTGATGTCTTCTCCGTGAGGAGGCCTGGAATCCAAGGTGGATCTTTTCCGTAGAGGGGCCGTGGTCTCTCTCATGGAGTAGATCCGATATGGATGAGCATAGCTCTATCTCTCAAATGAGCTATCACAACGCTAACACTAACTAGGAGGAGGTGGGGGTATATATAGTGCTATCCCACGAAGGTGTAAGTGAGAGGGGGGATACATGGGCCCTTGGCCCGATCTCTGCCCACAGGCAGGTGCCGGATGTCCGGGCTGGGGGCCGGATGTCCGGCGGCTCACGAAGAGCCGAATGTCCGGGCGTCTGGCCGGATGTCCGGGCTGAACTTGGCTGACTTCAGTTGCATTCTGTGATGAGGGGCCGGATTTCCAGGTGAAGGCGCCGGATGTCCGGGGCTTCGGGAGGAGCCGAATGTCCAGGCTGTCGGGGTCGCTTCCGGAGCTCTATGGATAGGAAGGGGCCGGATTTCCCGGGGTAGGGCCGGATGTCCGGGCTGGTCCGGATGTCCAGGCTGGGGCCGGATGTCCGGGTCCTGTAGCAGCTGGCTCTTCTTCCTTCTCCTTCCTTCGGCTCTCCTTGGTCTCCTCGGGTGTACCTGAGTATGCACAAGGTCCATGCTTGAAGTAGCATCCATGTCTTACATGCAGAAAGGGAAGATTCGGAAAGGAGCGAGTTCACCTTGTGTCCAATGGCGTATGCTTGAGTGTACATGGGGATGATCGTAGGATGCTCCGCATCATCTTCCCTCCCTTGGGAAAGATCCGACCTCGGATCGTGATCCTCATCGACATGGAAACGGTTGTTGTGGACGGACTTGTAGTTGGACGGAGTTGAATACATTGCGCAATCCAAGTACTCCAAGGTGTCGCTGGAGTGGTATACATGCAAAAGGAACACACACAAACAACAATCGGAAATACAATGGTTAGCACACACAAAGTGTCCGGCAAATAAGAAAGAGTCCATGGGACAAGATTGATCATGACAAGGTGCATGAAGCGTATCCAAAAGATATGGAATGGTATGCAAAGCATTAATGGGAGCAAAAGCATTCATTGTGCACACAAATGTATTGTTAATATGATCAATGCAACTACAGTGCAAAATGATGTCATAGAGAGACGGTTTCTCAACAGCATGAATATGGCAATGGATGCTCAATATGAGTATGTGATCATGCAATTGATGATGGGAAATATGATCATGATGTATATATATATGTCGTCCAGAAAGATCCCAACAAATTTGCTAAGAAAGTGCACAAGTTCATATATCATGGATGACATAGAAATACAAGATGCAACAAGGCAATCATAATGTGAGTCAATCCATGCATAAGGTGCAAATTTTTCATGTGTATGATATGTCCATCGAGCATGACATCTGTGAGCACAATCAACAAATATGGAGGTGTTGGTGTACCAATGCTCAATATCGTGGCATTAGTGGAGGTTCAAAGGTGCATCCAATAAGTCTGAGCGCTCCTCAACTTGAAGGTCCATTGAGCCAATCTCCAATGTCGCTCTCCATTCATGAGATGTATCACGTAGACAACAAGGAGACAAAAATGAAAGAGTGACCCATCCAATATGCGTATTTGAGGATGGCTCAAAGGGAAGGAGTTCACCTTTATGAGGATGTCGAGTATGTTGGTGTTGCACATCATATATGCCTTCACATAACCAATATGTCTCGTGATGGAAATGCCTTGAGAATCCTTCAAAATGAAGGAACATGACAAACACTCGGAAAAACAGATGAGGTTAGCGGAAATGCAAAACCTATCATTCTTGTGGTAAGATACCCAACAAGTGTATGCATCATGCTCATCATAAGAAAGGACAAGGGATCATTTCATAGTGTGGAGGCATATGATGCGAGAACAACCAAATACAATAGGCTCAATCAAACAAGTATGCATCACATGGAATATCTCCAAGTCTCCATGATCAATAAGCATAGATGCAACAATTGCAGGGCAAGCGACAATGAACAAGATGTATCATGTGAGAGGCATGAACATAAATGTCATTAACCCATGAAAGCAAGTAATAGTGGAACATGGGTGATGTGACAAAGTAAGTAATCATAGTGATCAAGTCAAGCAAGCAAGTAGTGTGAAGATGCAACATACTAGAAGGAATCATGGCAAGCATGTCATGGGTGCAAATAGTGTGCATGAATAATTCACATGACATAACACAAGCATGAAAGCAAGATATGAGCAAAATATCATCAATGTATTGGTGAGAGGCCATATGTAAATAGCAATGGGACATCATGACTCTCCCAACACAACAAGCATCAATAGCATGAGGCACAAAGCAATCAATGCAATAGCTACAAGGATCTCCACCAAGCATGCAAATACACATAGGAGTAGCATAATGGTGAATCATGGGTAGATGCAAGCAAGGGTCACAATTGCATGGCAAAATCATGTAAAGATGCATAACATGTAAAGTGAAAAAGATACAATGAGCATAAAGTAACATGTGATATATAGCCCATAGCCATGTGAGAGCCAAGTAGAAGAGATGCGTGTAGATCTTACGCGAAAGGAATGGTGGTAATAGTAGTCCATTGGCCCCCAAGTCATCATTGCTCTCAAGAGCTCGTTTCGTCAACTCTTGGGATTGAGAGGTTGATGAGTATACGTGAGTACCTACACAAAACAAAGACAAAGTGAAAATTGTGTGTGCGTGGTATATGTACACATCATCCATCATGATGCGCACGTGCTTGTGTTGGTTAGCACAAAATATCCAATGCTCAAATAAATGAGATGCTTGATATAGAAACATGTCATCCATCATGATAGGCTTGTTGTTATGTATAGCATAATGGAGACTTAAATTACGTAATGCATCATGAGAAATATGTAGAGAATTGTTATTCATGGAATGCATATGGTGCAAGCAATTATGAGAATCATGCAAAGTATGGAATGCATCAAAATCTCCTAATATGTATGAGGAAACTATGGGGGTCTCCTCATGAGCATTAATGGAAACATCACATGGAGAATATTGACAACATCCAAAACAAAGCATATATGGAAGAATGTGACCATGGCATGGCATAGTAGATGAATTGCGCAAATCATGTAAAGGAAGCATGGCAATATCATCACGTGAAAAACAAAAGCCAATGACCATCATTTCGTCATCAATGCCATAAGTGCAAATGGGATTTATTGTAATGGGGCATGCATAGCTACTATGTTGAGATTGAAATGATGCAATATTGGAGATCTCACTCATAGCATATGACAAGTTTAATGGATTGTCAAAAATGATGTGACCAAAAGAATTTTCACATCATATCCTATGGAGCATAACATCACAACTAGGCAACTCGACATGCTCGTCATCATATTCATCATAAATAGGTAAGTCATGACACGAGGAAGTCGCACTAGCATGAAGCATGGGAATAGGTGTGTCAACATCATGCAAGCAATCATTCGTAAAATAGTCCACTAGTGGGACAAGAGAAGCACCATCACATATGTTACCTTTGGAGCATCGCTCATGTGTTGTAGGTGAGGTGTCGAAGACCAAGTCGTTGTCATCTTCATCTTTATGGAACCATGTGGGGGTGCATCATCATCCACCATGGCCATCATCATCTCCATTGGAGGTATGGACCCATCGAGGATAGGCGTGTCGTCATGTAGGAGACCTAGCACCAAAGAAGGAAGCACACTCGGAGTAGAGGTTAGGTCGTTAGAAATCATAGTGGCCTCACATGCCGTGTCAACTACCTCACTCACTAAGTGTTTTGGCTCACTCACTCCCTCTTGGATACTCTCACTCATATGGTTGATGGAGTCACCCAAATGGCTCTCAACCTCACATAGGATATGTGGCATGCTCTCAAGTGTGGGGCTAGTGGTGGTCACACTCATCCTCTCATAGGAAATGCTCTCAATGTCATGTATGGTGGAGTCACTCATGTCACTCATATAGTGGTGGCTCTCCTGACATGGTAATTGCAGCATCTCGTCATATGTGGGTGTCGGAGAGATGTAGGTGCAAATGTCTCCATGCTCAATCATGTCGTGGTTGTAGCCGTGTATGAAGGCCGAAGATGGCACATCATCACTCTCCTATAAGACCAAAGGTAAGGTCTCATGTGCGGTCTCGTAGCTTGACCCGGAGAATGAGTCCTTTTGGGGCACTGTCTTCATGTAGTTGAAGAGGTTCATGCTCGTCGCCGTGGTCGAAGGGGATGGCCCTTGCTCGACCTTCTTGTCGCCGTCTTATTGTTGGAGGCCCATATGATGTGGCACCTCGTAGCTCGTCTCCATGACCGAAGGGAATTTCCCATGTTCGGCCATCTTCCTTGAGGGGCTTCCGAAGATGGAAGTGTCGCCCTCGCTCGTAGGTGGTCGCCTCGTTGGTGAAGATGTTGATGTAGGCGAACTCATGGGAAGTAGGTGAAGGTGCCGTATGTCCAAAGGCAAAGATGCCTTCATAGCACTTGGCGAAGATGCCGAAGTGGTGGTGGTAGTAGTCGTAGCTCCGTCTTGGTGGTGCTCATCTCGCGTTCTTCGCTTTTGCTCTTGAAGCATGGACTTGGCGTGAAGTAGCGCTTGTTGGGACTTGTGCATTTGTGCTTGGCGAGCATCTTCATGATATGGTGTCATTGTCGTGCTTGAGCTCGATGGCGTTTGTCATCGTCGTGCACATGATGCTTGGAGGTGACTTGACCTTCATGACGATGTGGATCACGAACGTGATGGTGGTTGCCATGGAGATGTGGACATGGACGACTTGCGCTTGCATCATTTTTGCACTCCGAAGACTTGTGACTTGAACGTCGCCACCTTGAGGCTGATGAAGGGGAAGAACGGTTGATGAACAAGGTCCGAATCTCCTCCATCCTTGCATCGTGCTCCTCTTTTTGTGCAGAAAGCTTGTTGTCGATGTAGTCCCTTTTCCTTGCTTCGGAGTGACGAATGTCGATGGAGAGGTTCTCGATGCGCTCTCGCAATCTTGATTGTGTGCCTTGGATTTGTCGTTGTAGATCGAAGATTGATGCTTTGGTGATGTAGTTGTTCACGCCTTCGTTGTTGTGGAACACCGGAGATGAAATGCCTTGCCTATCCATCACAATACTCGAGAAAATATGAGTGGAGAAAGGAGAAGAACTATACCAAATGTACCTTGACCAATGTTGAAGATGGATCAATGATTACTCAATGATTTAACAAGCAAATAGCACAATTGGTACCAATTCTTGTCGGTTTCTCACACCTACACAAATAAGGCTTATGGTGGAGCTCGGTGAGGATAGTGGCACAAAAATTTGATGCAAAATGTTAGCAAGAGTCAATAATGTTGAAAGAGATTCACAAATTCGCAAGTGAAACAAGTAGACCTATAGCAATAATGGCACACGGAAACACACACACGGATAGATAAATGGGGTCGTGCAACCAAGGATGAGCACAAATGTGGAATCCATGGAAAACGCTCATGTTTCACAACTCAAGAGAGACGCTAGCACGATTTCTCAATAGGCGGATACGACACTTGTGCACAACCTATAAGATGCAAAATGTAACAACTTCTATCCCAAGTATGGTATGTGTATGACGTTCCGGTGGTATGATCCAAGATGATCGGATATGACAATCTTATATGCAATGAGCTATGATGCTGTGGCACTTGCTTACAAGCTTCTTTTGTTTCTCTCTTTTTTTCCTTAAAAGCTTTATTCTTTTTTTGTATGTGTATGGCCACTTTTGCACAATGCACAAACCAAGATAGCAATTGTATATATGCGGGAACAAACTTGAGGAACACGAGATGATATGATACCAATATGATATGGTATGTATGCAATGGATGGTGTAGATCACTAATGTGCACAAGTAACGTTGCCGGCAATACTCAAATAGCTAGTCTCGATAGGCAAGTGACGCAAAATGGGCTAGGGATTATCAATCCAAAGGCAAGGGAATATACAATGGAGGGATACCACGATACCAAGATGATATGGAGATTACCGTCCGTGGCGATGATGATTGGCGATGATCTTCATGGAGATACCAAGATGACGGATACTCATCCCTAATTAGCCGAAACACCTTAGGAAACAGAAAAACCGCGAACTCAAAATCTCAAATGTCAAATGTCAAATGGTGGTAGTGGGAAAGCGGTGCTGGTTGCAGAAGCTCAATGGGATTACGGAAATGCAATGATGGGTTGTGGAGTACACAATGCGGAAATGGAGGGTAAGGTGGTGGACTATACATGGTGTCGGAGTTGGAAGCACGGTCCCTAAGTAGCCGAAACACCTTAGGAGACACAACTCACAACTCAAAAAACTGGGTTAAGTTGGGTGGTGGACGTGTATGGTGGTCAAGCCTATGCGGAAGTTATGGTGGTGGTGGTGGTTGATGAAGAAGCAACTGTCCCTAAGTAGCCTAAACACCTTAGGAGATTCAAATCACTCCTCAAGCAACCACTAATGCGATGGGGGAAACAAAATTGGTTAGGTTGCGGAAGTCGGTGGTGGTGTAGCGGATGATGTGGTGGAAGCCCTAGGCAAAGATGCCAGAATTCACAAAATTTGATGGAGTCAAAAGATGTTGGTGGTATTTTGTAACACCCATGATGCGGATATATCTCCCACGTGTCGGAGCGCGACTTAGAGGCACAACCGCATAGTAGGCATGTCGCAAGAGGGGTAATATTTACACATCCCATGTACTGAATAAGAAAGGGATAAAGAGTTGGCTTACAATCGCCACTTCACACAATACATAAATATAGCATTACATCATCCAGAATACAATCAAGGTCCGACTATGGAATCAAATAAAGAAAGACAACCCTAATTGCATAGATCCCCAATCGCCCCAACTGGGCTCCACTACTGATCATCCGCAAAGGAAACATAGTAACGTCCTGAATCCTCATCGAACTCCCACTTGAGTTCGGTAGCGTCCCCTGCACTGGCATCATTGGCACCTGCAGCTGGTTTTGGAAGTAATCTGTCAGTCACGGGGACTCAACAATCTCACACCCTCGCGATCAAAACTATTTAAGCTTATGGGTAGGAAAAGGTAGTGAGGTGGAGCTGCAGCAAGCACTAGCATATATGGTGTCTAACTTACGCAAATGAGAGCAAGAAGAGAAGCAAAGCTCGGTCGAGAAGCTATAATAATCAATAAGTGATCCTGAAACTACTTACGATCAAGCATAACACGAGACCGTGTTCTCTTCCCGGACTCCGCCGAAAAGACACCATCACGGCTACACACGCGGTTGATTCATTTTAATTAAGTTTAGTGTTAGGTTTTCTACAACCGGATATTAACAAATTCCCATCTGCCCAACCGCGGGCACGACTTTCAAAAGTTCAAAACCCTGCAGTGGTGTCCCAACTTAGCCCATCACAAGCTCTCACGGTCAACGAAGGATATTCCTTCTCCCAGGAAGACCTGATCAGACTCAGAAGCCCGGTTATAAGACATTTCGACAATGGTAAAACAACACCAGCAAAGCCTCCCGATGTGCCGACAAATCCCGATAGGAGCTGCACATATCTCGTTCTTAGGGCACACCGTATGAACACTACGTACAACTAAAATGAACCCTCAAGTTTCCCCGAGGTGGCGCTGCAAGTGGCTCTGTTTTGGACCAACACTCAGAGGAGCACTGGCCTGGGGGTTTAAAATAAAGATGACCCTTGAGTCCGCGGAATCCAAGGGAAAAAGGCTTAGGTTGAAAATGGTAAAACGAAGGTTGGGCCTTGCTGGAGGAATTTTATTCAAGGCGAACTATCAAGGGGTTCCCATTATAACCCGACCGCGTAAGGAATGCGAAATCAAGGAACATAACACCGGTATGACGGAAACTATGGCAGCAAGAGTGGAACAGAACACCAGGCATAAGGTCGAGCCTTCCACCCTTTACCAAGTATATAGGTGCATTAAAGTAAACAAGATATAATAATGATATCCCAACAATAAACATGTTCCAACAAGGAACAAACTCCATCTTCACCTGCAACTAGCAACACTATAAGAGGGGCTGAGCAAAGCGGTAACATAGCCAAACAACAGTTTGCTAGGAAAGGTGGGTTCGAGGCTTGACATGGCAATATGGGAGGCATGATAAAGCAAGTGGTAGGTATCGCGGCATAGCAATAGAGCAAGCAACTAGCAAGCAAAGATAGAAGTGATTTCGAGGGTATGGTCATCTTGCCTGCAAAGTTCTCCGAGTTGATGAAAGCTTGATCCTCGTAAGCATACTCAACGGGTTCCTTGATCACATAATCATCTCCCGGCTCTACCCAACGCAAGAAAACAAGCAAAGGAAACAACAATCAACCACGGTGCAATGCGCAAGCAACAGATGCAAAACATTACATGACATGCGGGATGTGATATGCAATGCATATGCGTGCTCTAGAAGGAAAAGTTTGAACCAGGCCTCAACTTGGCAAACCAAGTGTCCCACTGGAAATATGAGTTTATTTCGATCGAAATAGATATAAAGATCACCGGAATCGGATGCACGGTTTGCAAATGGCAAGCAAGACAATAATGGCACAATTCTGCGATTAACATCATGATGCCATATAGAATGCAACAAGAATCTAAGCTACTGCACCCCAACATAACAAAAAAGCACATGGAAATGATCTACTCAAGATGCTTGACAAAATATGAACACTGAACTACGGCTAAATCACACAAGAGCAGGTTCAAACAAGCATGGCCAAAGTGCAAAAGATATCAGCTTCACAGACAGAGAGAAAATAACATGTCAGGAATTAACATCAGGAAGCAATGTTTAGAGCAAGATATCAACATGCTACAGGAACAGAACATAGCAAACAAAGACATGGCATGAATCTACTCAAAGCATACAACAAAAGTCCCTTACTGACCATAATCCAAAAGGTCACAGAAAATATGATGGCACCCATGTAAACATAGCAAGTTTCGTTAACAGATTCAGACTTAGCAGAAAACTAGAGATGGCAAAAACAGAATTATGAAGGCATGTTTGCAAGCTCGATGCACTCAACAAAAGTCATTGCATGACAATCTAAGCATACTACCAGCAAGAGACATGTTCATGAAGCTAACCAAAGCAAGAACAAACTCATAGCATGCATGCATCAACTACAACAACCTTGGCAAAATTGATTAACACGTTAACAATCTGCCAGGAACATTTTGTAGCAAAAGTAGATCAAGATTGAGTCATGCTAGGGCACTCCGTAAATGCAAACATGGAAATGGATGGATAGAGCATAACCGTATGTCAAAATCATCCTTACTGAACATACTCAAAAGAAGCATGGATCTCTCTATAACAACATGAACACATGGCATAAAAATAACAGCAGAGCAATGACTTAGTGAAACTCTATGTCTCTGAAATCAGTAATATCATGAGAGCTACTTTGCATGATTGTGCTAGTCACCACATTGATCACAAAAATACATGGCATACACCCCTGTAAAGATGGCATGGCATAGCCAAAACACATGTAGAGCTCAAGTCCACATGCAGCACACAATAAATGTAGCAAAAATGATAAATGCTCATACTCTGCCAAGAAACAGGAACTAATATTTTATAGCACTCTTGCATCAACAATTTGGGCATCAAGATGGACTAAAACAAGCAGGTCACAATGGAACAAAATGAAGAGCACATCCTATCATGCATTTGGCTTACATCAAAGTAGTGTTCGTCTGTATCATGCATCAACCAGTTATGCAGAGCTAATTTTATTAATCTTCTTATTGTTATGACTTTAGAAGGAAATATCAAAAAAGAGGAAGGAAAAGAGTAAGTTAGGGGATGTTGGTGGTCCTCTGGACCGACGCAAACGGAGACTCTCTAGATTTGCCACTTCTAGTGCTAATTCAGTTGAAGTCCCAAATCTACATGATGAGTTCATCTCCCCTACTCCACCATCGCAGGTGCTTGCTCTAAGTTGACAGTGTGATAATTGGTTTCATGTTGCATATGTTGTCTAGCCTGTATTTCTTATATTTTGATTAAATTGCACCTGCTGAGTTTATACGTTATACATGTGCCTATGACATGCCTTTCTGTGTCTAGAATACACTGCATCTATCTAGCATACCATGTTCTTACAGCAAAGTACTACTGTTGTGTATCCCACATCAGTCACTCGTGATTGCACACTTTTAACATGGCAATTTGATAGTGGTTGCATCTTGCATTGATTTCTACGTTGTACTGCTTCTAATTTTTCAAAATGCCACTTATGACAAGACACTTTTAACTTAGCAGAGTGATATTGGTTGCATCTTTCATATGGTGTCTAGCTTGCATTACTTCTATTTTCTTGAAAATCCTTCTGCTTAGTTTACACATCGTAGTTGTGAATATGTCAAGTCATCATGTTTTTCTTACATATTCCATCCTCATACGACTGTCTTACATCAAAGTACTGCTTGTCTCTATCATGCATCAATTAGTTCTGAAGAGCGATTTTATTCTTTTGTGTTTTGGGTATGGCTTGACATGGAAAAGTAAAAAAAGATCAAGGAAAAGAATATAGTAGGGAATGGTGTTACTCGTCGGGTGCAACAGAAAAGGATCTTCCCTCGAGATTCTACTGGTACTTATAGTGTAATAGAAGGTCCATGTCCACTAGATAAATCTACAAACACAGTATCACCTGCTCCACCAGCTGCAGCACCCGCTTCAACTTTACCGGCATCTCAACGAGTTACTCGTTCGTTTGCTTCGCAACCGGCCAGTTCCCAAGCTGCCTTCACACCTAACACTACTTCTGAAGCACTGCTGACACAATAGGACTTGGCAAGATCAGATGAACCTCATGAGCATCAACACCAAGACGGTACCTGACGAGTCAAGTTGCAGTTGCATGCTCCTTTATATGTACTCTCACAGTTTGATGTGCACTAACACTTTCCATAATTGACATCAGGGATAATGCTTGACATATTAACAAAATCTAAAGGAGGAAGAATGGAGATCCATTTTGAGGCAGGTTTAAATAGGCCACATGATGCTAAAGAGTCAGCCAAGTTAGTATTAGAGGCAGCCGTTGCCGTCAGGTGTCATACATGTATCCTCCTAACGTGGATCCTGTATAGGAATGAGAAAGACAATACCCAGTTTAACACCTTCCTTGACTATTTATCTGTAAGTAATGTTATTCATCGCAATTCGTAGTATTGTCTTGCTCTGTCCCATACTTTCTAGCTTCCTCCTAATAAGACTCACATTCTATTTTTAACAGATGAGGTTCAAGTTGGATCTGAAAGATGATGTAACTAAGCAAGCATGCTCTCATGTTTTTCAGTCTGCTCTCCTACAGTATCAGTATCACCTAAGAAAAACTCACTTTGAAGGCAAGGATAATAATGAAATCGCCCAAACATCTCCAGTGGAATAAATTACAAATGAAGATTGGACAACCCTTGTTAAACACTGGTCTGATCCAAAGTATCAGGTAGGGTATATGTATTTGATCATATCACATATTGAACTTGTATTTACGTATGTGCCTTACAAGTGTATCTTCTTCTAGGCTAACTGTTTGAAGAACAGGACCAAACATTCTAAAGTGAAATTCCAACAGACAACAAGATCTCGTAGCTATATTGAACACTGCGAGGCTCTTGCAAATAGCTGCTAGTTCCTTCTTTTTTCTGTGCCAAATTATCGTATCTATATTGACTTGTTCAAAATACAGAGGAAATCCCGTGCGGACCAAAATGAACCTCAATTGAATGCAGTGCAAATCTTCAAGGATTGCCACATGAGCAAGATGAAGGGCATGAGCACACCAGTTCAAGCCACTGTTGTAAGTCCTTAGTCCTCTTGCCTTTGAACTACTTGTTACTGTGACGTGTTCATTTAAGTGGTTGGTTTGCATCCAATGTTAGTTACTCTGTTCACTTTTATACACAGTTGTCTTAACATATCATTTCACCTTATGTGGTTTAAAAGAGATGAAGGAAATTCTTTTGGTCTTCATCTGTAATCTAGTTGTGATGTTAACGTGCCCACACAATGATACAATAGCATGTTTGTTTTATATGTGTTTGCCCATGATATGAATGATGTCATACTATGTTCATACTACTTTAAACCATGTCTCTTTATCCTTAGATGTCAATGAATGAGAGGGAATAGACAATACAGTAGGCATGCTACATGGACATATGTTCCGACAGTGATTTTATTATGTACTTGGCACTACAACACATGCTAATATATTACAGTAGTTCACCAGAATAAGTTATGTATAAACATGAAACCTACTATGTTTGTTTGTGTCTCATTAGTAACTTATCTGGTACACTAATCTACAAGTTCAAACTTTCATCAAGCTATGGAACAAATGATTGAACAGCCACAACCACCTGAAGGTGACGAGGCTACCACAGGCACAATGTCACCTCTTGCTACAGTGTGTCAGTATCTCTCCACTAATAGTGCAAACAGCACCTTCCTGCGTAATTCTGGGCTGGTTGTCAAGGTAACCTCATCCAAATCGCCTACTAGACAAAATCTTCTGGCTAGACAGAGTGATATATATATTTGTGCTCCAGACACAAGTCCAATCCCTAATGGAGGTGGTTTCGGAAATAAGAATATTTGTTCACAAATGTCGTCAAGATATGAATGGTTTTGAAACTAGACTATCAGACATTTGCTTCGTTGTTCAAGAGCAATGGCGGAAAAAAGTGCAAGATCATGATGCTCCATCAGATTCTACACCCTGAAACGTTAGCACTCAGGTCAAATGATTTGTGCTTCTATACATCTGATGGTGCTTTTATCTGCAAGGACTTTAAACTTTATGCCAACATGCCTTTTGTCGTATGGCTGGAATTTATTTTGTTGTTATACATCATTTATCATGGTGACAAAGGCTGTAGAGATTACGACTCTATTTTTGTATAGTGTAGGTTTATTCTTAGTAATGTATTCAGCCGAAAGCTTCGTAGTAGCCTGTCGTGGCAGAACACGATCACCTATGGATCCATCGGCCCCTTTGTGGTTCGGTGAGGGGGAGGGGCACGTTGCACAAAGAGTAGAGGCCACCGTGCAGCACGGCAATGGTGAAATGGGTGGTTTTTACCCAGGTTCGGGCCGCCGTGAGGCATAAAACCCTACTCCTTCTTTGGTGGATTGATGAGAGGACGGAGGAAGGCGCATGCACTCAATACCGTCAAGGTCGCCTCGGGGAGTGCAGCTACAAGCGTACGAGTACACCAGGGTGCGAATCCTTTCTAAGGTTTCCACGACCCTCCTTTTATAGGTAAAGGGGTTGCCACAATGGCAAAAGAATCATTATCCCGGGATTAGATAGCAAACAATGCTATCATACCTAACTCTGCAGACAAGACAAGCCACATTAAATGCACCACTTAGTGTCACGTCGCGAATGTAGCCCGACAAGCTTTGCCATGCCAGTTTAGCTGTTTCTCGCCTGCCTTCTTGACACGCCTCTGGACAGGTGTCATATGGAGATAATCTCCCTTCCAAATGCTTGCCACATGCCAAAAAGGCAGCCACTTAGCTATCTGGGGGCTCGACACTGCATCGATGGATGACTTGCCTTGCGATGCGATGGAGCGGTGGCATCTTGGAGTCTTGGCGGGGAAGTAGACTGTCAGTGCCCCCGGCCACCCTTGCCGGGGGAGTCTTGGGACTTGTCTTCGGGGTAACCTCGACCTGACCATGCTCGCCCGCCCGACAAGGGAGGTTTTTCCTTAGTGATACCTTGCTTCTTCGGCTTGTCTTGGTGTTCTTGATCTGCCCCTTGATTCCTCAATGAGCTATCTCCTTAGCTTGGTCTTGTCTTGTATGCTTGGTGCTACCGGGCCGGAAGCTCACTGCTCGTGCACAAGTTAGGGGAAGCACATACCCTTTTTCGTGTACCCTAACAGAAGCCCCCGGGCCTGAGCCATACGTGTCGACAGGTACGTTGGGTTAGGCTCCCAAATAGTGCACGAACACGTGTCGAAGGAACGTTGTGCGTGCATCTGTTCGTCATGATGACCATTTGACCAACGTCCACTCGGCGTAATTACCATAGTTCGAGGGGTCGTGGGACTGTAGAACTTAACGTAAAACGGTAACTTTCTAATGAAAAGTAGCGAAGAGCCACCCTTCCCCCCATGTTGGTTTCCCTTAAAAAGAGAAATATGCGAAGGGGCACTTCTCAGTTGCGTCCGTTTCACCCTCCATCATTTTCTCCCTCAAGCCAAGTGACCGCTCCCTCGCCCACATTCGCCTCTGATCCCCAACCAGTTCTCCTCTTTCCATTTTCTTCATAGCTTGCGAGGATGGGAAAGAAAACCGCCGCTGCCATGGGGAAGCAGGCGACCACCGCGAAGGAGGTGGCTGTGGAGTGGAACAAGAAGAGAGCAGCAGAGCTGGATAAGAAGCGAAGGGGAGATGTGGTCTTCTTCTCGTCGAATTTGGATAGCGATGCCTTGGTCGCAAGGTATGGATATATATTGGGGAGGGAAGTTCCAAAGGGGCATGGTGCACCCATGGCCCTGCCGAATGGGAAAAGGATCCGCCGAATTCATACTGATTCTTTTGCGCGTATTTCCACTACGGCCTTCGTCCCCCCTTCTCAGATTTCTTTGAGGCGATGATGGTGGTGTGCGGGTTCCACCTCTTAGATTTGACACCAAATGTGATGGCATGCATGGTGATTTTTGCTCATTTGTGCGAGAACTTCATTGGAGTAGCCCCCAATGTGGATCTATTCAGACACTTTTTTGTTCCATGGGTGGAAAACAAAGCCCACCCGAGGGAGTCCTGGATTAGGGGGTATCCAGACAGCCGGATTATATCCTTTGGCTGGACTGTTGGACTATGAAGATACAAGATTGAAGACTTCGTCTCGTGTCCGGATGGGACTCTACTTGGCGTGGAAGGCAAGCTAGGCGATACGGATATGTATATCTCCTACTTTGTAACCGACCTTATGTAACCATAGCCCCCTTCGGTGTCTATATAAACCGGAGGGTTTTAGACCGTAGGACAACATACAATCATACCATAGGCTAGCTTCTAGGGTTTAGCCTCTCCTATCTCATGGTAGATCAACTCTTGTAATACTCATATCATCAAGAATAAATCAAGCATGACGTAGGGTTTTACCTCCATCATGAGGGCCCGAACCTGGGTAAAACATCGTGTCCCCTACCTCCTGTTACCATCCGCCTTAGACGCACAGTTCGGGACCCCCTACCCGAAATCCGCTGGTTTTGACACCGACATTGGTGCTTTCATTGAGAGTTCCTCTGTGACATCGCCGTAAGGAAGGATGCCTCATCTCGTTGTTAAAAACAACATTACCGCCGGGGGAGCTCTGGCTGTCAGCCAAACTCTCCGGCTAGGCAGTTTCATCATGACCACCTGTTCGGCTGCTGCACCAACGATGACTTCTCGGGTCATCAAAAACAGCCTCCACGTCGGCTTACAATTCGCCGAGCAGATGGATCCAATGGAGCTCTCCTCCCTAAATGAACTCTTGGATCGCATTGCCACCTTGGGAGTCGCTACGGACAATGATCGGATTGGGCTTAAACCCAATCGAAGGGAGATTAACTCTCCACCGGTCACCCATCATGTTGCGGTGGTGGAGGAACAATGCGGCGATTCTCCCTCTATCTTGAAGACTAACTATGTCCGAATTCCTGAGCTCTCTGAGCCGGATACCCGTTTACGGGAGGATATCACCCAAACCCTGAACCTAGAGTCAGGCAGCGGGCCAGACACATCGGGCAACATACCGGAATCCGAACTTCCAAGATCAAAAACCCCTCGGCCCCTGGGTCTCAGATCGGGTAGGGGTCCGGACTCAAATCCACCCACCCACCCAGACATAAACGATCTTTCCCACATCAGGCAAGAGCCCCATGAAACAGTACATCATTATTGGGCTAGATTCCTCCTTGTGATGAACAAGGTTAAGGACTGCCACGAGGAAGATGCGGTCTCACTTTTCTGTAATAACTGCACGGACAAGGGAATCCTTAATGCCATAAGTCGCCGTGACATATCACACTTCGCTGACTTGGCGTCCATAGTACGAAAGTACTGTGCGATGGAAAGTGCCTGGAAAACCGAAACGAAATTTTGGGATAATCTAGGTCCGTATATGCACCCAGTCCGAGGTAAAAGGGTGCACTATCATAAGACATCCGAGTTCATTACAAAGAAGCAAAAACCCTCTACAGGGCACGGAACCGTATTGGAGGGATGGCTTAACGGACCCTGCAAAATTCATAGCACAGCGGATACAATACCAACGCACAGCCTTAGAGCATGTTGGACACTCCGGCAAGTGGCCAAAAGTGGCGAGGATCTTCTTATCCCAAATGCCACAGAGCACCATCCCGTGGATAATAATACAATGTTAATAGTCTTTGAGACCTTCGCGTCAAATAATAGGCCCAAGCGAACACTCTGCAGCATGGCCGAAATCTGCCACGTAGCAGCAATAAATCCATGGAGTGACACGGCTATTACCTTCAATGCCAGTGACGAACCTAAATTCCGAACAGCCCGAGCACCAGCCGCACTGGTCCTCAGTCCAATCGTGGATGGCTTTCGACTCACCAAAGTACTCATGGACGGCGGCAGCAGATTAAACCTCATCTATGAGGAAACTCTTCAAAAAATGGAAATAGACTGGAACCACATTGAGCAATGTAGCACAACCTTCAGAGGAATCATACCCAATCGGGAAGCACGATGCGCTGGGAAAATCACACTAGATGTGGTATTCGGTACGCTAGAGAACTATAGGTCCGAAGAAATTACATTTCAAGTGGCCCCGTTCAGCAGTGGATACCATGCCCTTTTAGGACATGAGGCGTTCATGATCTTCCAAGTCGTACCCCATTATGGGTACGTGAAGCTCAAAATGCCCGGGCCCAACGGAATCATCACTTTTGCCAGTGATCCGAACACAGCACTCCGCGCCGAAAACAAAACAGCTTCACTGGCCCTCGAGGCATTCATTGAGAATTCCTCTGTGTCGTCGCCGTTAGGCTTGATGGTAAAACATCATGTCCCCTACCTCCTGTTTCCCGCTCCGTGTTGTCATCGGCCTAGTAATTAACCATGCTACGCTCCAGAGTGGACAGGGATGACGTGATACTCGACAAGAGATCCAAGTCCACCTCTTTTAAACCAGCGGATGAAATAGTTAAATTCCAAGTCCACCCAACGGACCCTACAAAAACAGCCTCCGTCGGGGCACAATTAAACCCCGCCATGGATGCCGCACTATGAGAGTTCCTGCGCGAGAATTGGGACATATTCGCCTGGCATCCCTCAGACATGCCAGGAATCCCACACAAGCTGGCCGAGCATAGCCTCAATATCCTAAAGGGATTCAAGCCGGTCAAGCAAGCTCTTCGGCGTTTCTCCGAACCTAAGAGACAGACCTTGGGAGAGGAACTAGCCAAGTTATTGGAGGCCAGATTCATCAGAGAAATAAAACACCCAGACTGGCTAGCAAACCTGGTGATGGTACCAAAGAAGGATAAATCCTGGCGCCTTTGTGTTGATTTCAAGGACCTCAATAAAGCTTGCCCAAAGGATCCCTTCCCCCTCCCCCGCATCGATCAAATTATTGATGCTACCGCAGGACACGAGTCATTGTGTTTCCTCGACGCATACTCCGGTTACCACCAAATCAAGATGGTGGAGTCCGACCAAGCAGCAACGACATTCATCACACCATACGGTCCCTTCTGTTTTAACACGATGCCTTGGGCTCAAAAACGCCGGCGCAACATATCACCGCATGATTCAGACATGTCTGGAGAAACAAATCGGCAAAACCATAGAGGCATACATAGGCGATGTGGTCGTCAAAACCAAACACATCGACTCTCTGATAGATGACTTGAGGCTCACATTTGACAACCTTCGGACATACGACATCAAGCTCAATCCGGAAAAATGTGTTTTTGGCGTACCAGCCGGAAAGCTCCTGGGTTTCATTGTCTCTAGTAGAGGTATTGAAGCTAACCCGGCTAAAATCTGAGCTTTGTCATAGTTGGCTACCCCAATAGATCTCAAACAAATCCAGAAGTAAACTGGATGTGTGGCGGCTCTAAGCCGCTTTATCTCTCGCTTAGGAGAAAAGGCATTACCTCTTTATCGCCTCCTTTGGCGCACCGAACACTTCGAGTGGACGGATGCTGCCACAGCCGGATTGGAAAAATAAAATCCATACTGGCAACCAACCCAATCCTAGCCGCGCCAAACATTGGCGAACCAATGCTATTATACATTGTGGCAACTCATCAAGTTGTAAGCACAGTGCTCGTCGTCGAACGAGAAGCGGACGAACATAAATTCCCTCTTCGAAAGCCAGTATATTATGTATCCACTGTCCTCATTCCATGCAAATCACGGTACCCACATGGCCTATGCGGTATTCATGGCATCCCAGAAACTGCAACACTACTTTCAAGAGTGTTCGATTACATTAGCCTCGGAGGTGCCACTCAATGATATTATAAACAACCATGATGCCATGGGCTGGATTGCCAAATGGGCCATTGAGCTCCTCCCATTCGACATAACATACAAACCTCGGTGAGCCATTAAATCGCAAGTATTGGCCGACTTTGTCGCCGAATGGACGGAAGCTAAACTCCCTAAAGAGTACGACACATACTCCAATTGGATTATGCACTTCGACGGCTCCAAAATGCTGGCTGGACTGGGGGCTGGCATCGTCCTGACGTCCCCAACCGGAGATATAGTTCAATACATACTGCAGATACTGTATATAGACTCCAACAATGCAGCCGAATACGAAGCACTGTTACATGGTCTTCGGATGGAAATTTCCATGGGCATTCCGCGCTTGGAGGTGCGTCGGGATTCAAACCTTGCAATATCCCAAATAAATGGAGACTTTGATGCCAAGGATCCAAACATGGCGGCCTATCGTAACGCCGTCCTAAAGATGTCATCTCGGTTCGAGGGGCTCGAATTTCACCATGTGGCTCGAGAAAACAATCAGGCGGCGGATATCCTCGCCCACATCGGTGCAAAATGCGATGCGGTCCCCCCCAACATCTTTTTAGAGAGGTTTTTTAAGCCATCCGTGGTATGGGAGGGGGACACCGACAATATTAGTCCGGACCTGGCCACAACACTCGATACCGAACACTCTGACATAATCAGAGGCTCTACCACTGAAACAACACCTTCAACCCACGTAATAATGGCCATCATAGCCCTGTGGACAGAACCATTCCTGGCCTATCTAACTAGGCAGGAACTTCCGGAGGACCAAAATGAGGCACGCTGCATAGTGCGGCGATCTAAGGCCTACAGGGTCCATGAGGGAGAACTGTATAAAAAAGCACTACCGGAGTCCTTCAAAGGTGCATCTCCGAAGAGGAAGGGCGGAACTTTTTGGCAAAAATTCACGCCGGACTTGGCGGTCACCACGCCGCAGCCCGGGCTCTTGTAAGCAAGGCCTTCCGTACAGGATTCTATTGGCCGACGGCCCGGGCAGACGCATAGGACTTGGTCCAATGCTATGCCGGTTGCCAGCTTTTTGCAAATCAAAGCCACATGCCACTCACCACCCTCCAAACCATGCCCATTATGTGGCCCTTCGCGGTCTGGGGGCTTGACATGGTTGGACCCCTTAAAGGGGGAACCCACAAGAAAAAATACTTACTAGTCATGGTGGATAAATTCACCAAATGGATAGAAGCCAAACCTGTTAAAACAACCGAATCCGGACCGGTGATAGACTTCATATCCAGGGTCGTACACCATTATGGCATCCCCCACAGCATCATCACTGACAATGGCACGAACTTCACGGCCGATGAGGTAAAACTCTGGTGCAGCAAGATGGGCATCAAGCTCGATTATGCTTCAGTCTATCACCCACAAACCAATGGCCAAGTTGAGCGAGCAAACGGTCTTATAATGAGCGGAATTAAACCCAGGTTAGTGCGGTCCTTAACAGAGTCTAACACGCACTAGGTAGAGGAGCTCGACTCTGTACTGTGGGGGTTGCGGACCACGCCGAACCACAGTACCAGATATACACCCTTCTTTATGGTCTACGGCGCAGAGGCAGTCTTGCCCTGTGACATAATTCACGACTCACCTCGAGTGCGCATGTACGAAGAAAGAGAAGCCGAGCTCGATCAGCAAGACAGTCTGGACACCCTGGAGGAGGAGCGCGATGTGGAAAAAGCCCGTTCCGCATTTTATCAGCAGCAGGCTCGTAGATACCAAAGCAGAGAGGTACGGGCCAAAACTTATAACGTTGGCGAATTAGTTCTACGCCTACCGGATAAGAAAAAGAACAAGCTTGAGCGCAAATGGGAAGGTCCCTTCATTATTGAGCAAGTTCTGACCGGTGGAGCGTACCGTTTGCGGGATGCATCGAATAATCGACTCAAGCCGAACCCATGGAACGCAGCCAGGCTCCGAAGATTCTACGCCTAGCGCCGGACTCTATGTTCGTCTCCTTCATCTGTCCATTTTTGCATATACATTATCTGTCTTGTTTTTCTTTCTCTCTTTCTTTTATTCCTTCTCTAGGCCTTCAAGGGCCAACTTGTGCCTCGCTTGCACATTATAGATGCGCTAGCCGCGCTCATCATACCTGGGGGCTTCTTTCACAGAAGCTTAATTATTTATCTGGGCCTCGTGCCCCGCACATGTGTTATACTTTTGCATGTACCTTTTTTCGCCATTATATGCATCGATATGACTTAAGTTTTGGCCAAGCTGGGTTGCCTGGCTCTTGTATTTATGCCCTACGTTCCCGTTAATTCGGCTAGGGCATAAGGGGAGCACCTCTGTGATTGTTACTGCCGGGTCAGGCGGATATGTACCTCAGACTGGGTGAAGCCAAAATAGCGTTCTTAAGGGAATATTCGGTCGGTGAACAAAAGATGATTTTTATTTATTTTCCATATGTGCCCCCAGATGATTTTTCCTGCGTTTCCTATCGTAGTCCGGACATGCACTTTAGGGCATGCGTACCCAGGGAAAGGAACCCTTAACGGAACTATTCTCCCTAGAAGATGTTTCTTACTACCCATGTAATATAGCATAACTAGTTGGGCACTTGTCTGTTCAAGCACTAATGACCCCTACACCTAGTCTCCACGCATACCCCGGTTCTTATATAACTGAGCAGGTATTCGGATACACTCCGGACTATCGGGTCCCGAGGTTGAAGCGAAAAGGTTCGCCATGACAAATGATCTACAATCCGGCTAGAAGGCATTATACATGTCACTTTACTTACATGGTCATGCAGACTGACTAAATTCCTCTTCTATACCATCCAACAGGCGGTCTAGCCTACAATCCTGTTGGGAATACTTTGTGGCTAATTCTACTTGCCCATAACTAAGCTAATGGGGATCTCTTTTCCATTGGGCCCCACAGGTATGACCTCGGCCATGTGATTTGGGTCAGCCTTGGTATACCACGTCTTCACCATGGCCCAGGCTTCCCTAGCACCTTGACGGCAGGCCAATATCTTCCATAATCAGAAGCGCCGTCGTGCTCCCTTGAGCTTCTCCGTAAGCTCTGCAACGCCTTCTGGCAGGGAGACGGATGGCCACAAGGCCTGGGCAACACCTTGCATCACCTGCCGAACTTGTTCGTGCAGTTGTCAGAGCTCGGATAGAAGATCACCCGTAGACCCGGGCATTTCCTCCGCGGGATGACCCGTCAGCATACCTACAGACATAACACTATTAGTCGGCTTCTTCACCGAACTCCTTCAAAAGGATTCGTTCAAGCACTTACTGAAAATGCCGCGTCGAAGCCGCTTATTCTCCTTCTCAGAGCCTGCAAGCTAGGCTCGAACAACTATCAGTTCAACGCTCAGCTTAGTATTGGCGTCTTGGAGATTGTTTTTCTCCCGCCTGACCTCAGTCAGCACGCGTTCGCCAGCCTCTAGCTGTCGCACGACATGCTGGTCCTCCGGATTTTCTCCGGATTCATCTGCAACATCTATTGTTAGATCTGCAGCCATGCCGCACACTATATGGTAACCATCATTCTTTAAAGTAAATGTTACCAGCGGGGGACTTTTTCGGTTCCTTCAATGCGGCAACGGCGGCCCGCAGTTGGGTCTTGCATTCCTCCAGCTCCTGTGACAGCCTAGTATTCTTCTCTGTAAGAACCTGCACAATAAAGATGATCCTTAAATCAGTTCTGCTAACTGTTCCAAGTCTCAGGGGCTACTGATACATATAAATCGTCAGATTTACTTACATGTACATCCTTTAGATACTGATCCGTGGCTCTGGCTAGACCATCTTGAGCAGCACGGAGGTACGCCTCTCCAGAATTGAAGGCATCAAATGCCTCTGGTGAGAAACAAGCGTCGCGGAGTACGGCCCGGCAGCGCCTATGATTCATGGCGCTTTCCACTTCTGAATTTGTAGCGGATAATCTATCTGCATCCTCTGTAGGGGGATTATCTGGCGCCCGCCCCATATCGGCTTCCGCCTCTATGTCCGGTCCAGGCACCCGACTGGTGGAAGCGTGATTAGCAACATCGTCGGACATATTCCGGAGAGCGTTTTTTCTGTTAAAGAAACACAGGCGTCATTACATTTTGAGAAATATGACAACCACGGTGCGGGGTTTCTATTATACCTTTGCGCCGGTGTCTTCGTCTTGACCACCTTCCTTTTTGGCCTGCCCGGCCTCGATGCCTCTTGTCGGCGAGTTGCTGCGGGTTAGGCAGGGTGTCCCGAATGCCTTCCCTGTAAAAACGCCATATGTATACGGTAGGTGAAGTGTCTAAAAGGGGATCCTAGTTTTTGGAGTTGGGATTTTTGGTTTTTCTTACGTGCGATGCAGGAAGCAGTCCGGGATAGTCGGCTGTAATGGCCACCATGGCATTATTGCAGCTTAACTGATAGAACTGCCGGTCTATCAGCTCCACGACTATAACTGGATCTTCTTCGAGTCCGGAGTCGAGGGCCCGGTCAGGGTCCTCTGGTTGTGGAGAGGGGCTGCCGACCTCCTTTATGTCTTTTCGCAGTTCCTGCCGCAAAGTGGCAAGGTGAATACTTACGACAAAGAATGCGGGAAGAATGGGAGTAAGGAGATATAACTTACCTAGCTTGGAGGATCGTACATGGAGAATCCATCCCGTGGCTTGATGCGGACGAACTCCTCTTCCTCTCCCTTGGACAATTCAGACAGAATTTTTGCTAAAGCGGTAGCATTGTCCGAACCCTTACGCCCGCAGCGGGTGGCATTATCCGCCCTGTTAAAACACCACAAGGGCTGCCCACGATATTGAAGTGGTTGCACTCCCCGCATTATGCAAATCGACATAACTTCGATTACTATCGATCCTGATTGAGCCAGTGCTTTAATCTGGTTCATCAGGTAAAGGACTTCTCCATTGTCTTCCTCCTGGGGGCTCCGTGGGTGCCAACTTCGGTGTTTCTTCAGAGAAGCATTGCTGAAATTAGGAAGACCCCGCCGAACAGGGTCCGGAAGGGGAACATCCTCCATATAAAACCATTCCGAAGGCCAGTCTTCGGACGACTTCTTCGGGGTACCAGACAGGTATCCGGTTCCGGCGATGCGCCATATTTTGGCTCCGCCCACTTGATAAAGTGACCCCCTCTGTGTGCGAGGGACGAGGCAAAATATCCTTTTCGACAGCTCGAAGTGAGCCTCACAGCCCAGGAACAACTCGCAGAGAGCAACATAGCCGGCGATATGTAGAATGGAGGCAGGGGCGAAATTGTGTAATTGGAGGCCGTAGAACTCCAGGAGCCTGCAGTGGAACGGATGAATTGGAAATCCGAGTCCCCTTAATAAATAAGGAACAAGGCAGGCCCGCTCCCCCATAGAGGGACTGGGAAAGCTCTCCGCTTGCTCCCCGCCATTGTAGGTGGCAAGCCCGGCACGAACGGGCACCATGTATGTTGGAGGGAGAAATCCCTTAGTCTGCAGTTCGATTAATCGACTGTGTGGGACTGAACACCTTTCCCAATCACCAGGCTTAGGGCTACGGGGGCGGGAGGAGGAGCTGCGGAGGTCGGCCATGCTGGAATGGATCTTTCCAAAGCGTGCTCTGATGGATTCTCGCTGGGGGAGGATGGTATGGATCGGATCTGAGAATCCCCATCCTTTTTAATAGACAATTTATTTATCTGGCTAGGGGGGCGAATGTAAAAACGCCCTGGCGCCTCATATTCATTCGACGCATGGGAGATAGCCCTTATTGGGCACAGAAGCCAAGAGGTCCAAACATTTATGGGACCGGACACTGCTTTACAAACGTTCGAAATATGGAGAAGAACCCGCCTTGCAATGCCGGAGACAACACTGCGCATCGGAGTCATCGTCATTGAAGCCTCGTTCGGGGGCTACTAAGCGAGTCCTGGATTAGGCGGTATCCGGATAGCCGGATTATATCCTTTGGCTAGACTGTTGGACTATGAAGATACAAGATTGAAGACTTCGTCTCGTGTGTGGATGGGACTCTACTTGGCGTGGAAGGCAAGCTAGGCGATACGGATATGTATATCTTCTCCTTTGTAACTGACCTTATGTAACCCTAGCCCCCTCCGGTGTCTATATAAACCGGAGGGTTTTAGTCCGTAGGACAACATACAATCATACCATAGGCTAGCTTCTAGGGTTTAGCCTCTCCGATCTCGTGGTAGATCAACTCTTGTAATACTCATATCATCAAGAATAAATCAAGCAGGACGTAGGGTTTTACCTCCATCAAGATGGCCCGAACCTGGGTAAAACATCGTGTCCGCTGCCTCCTGTTACCATCCGCCTTAGACGCACAGTTCGGGACCCCCTACCCGAGATCCACCGGTTTTGACACCGAGACCACCGTTCTAGAAACATAAGCTAGATCCCTCAGGAGAAGAGAGGAATTTGGGATTACCTTCCCGGTCAGCAGCGCTGCAGATGGGAGGAGTGGAGGGCAGACTGGTGCTAGATCCAGGACGAGGAGGTCCCAGAGTACTGTCAGGCATGGATGGAGTGCATTGTGTGCGACAATGACTGGAGGGAATTGGGCCTCATTGATGACAAGCTTCGCTCGTTATTGAACGTAATTGCTCGTCTCGAAGCTGCCGGGCTAACCATCGAACAGGTGGGAGCCGATTTCCTTAGGCGCCGCAATGCTCCGCTACAGAAGAGGGATAGGTTTGCTTGGCGGTATGGAGATGCCGGGATAGGATGCGCTTGTACCCGGGCTTGACCAACAACTTGTCAATCTATGGCCATGCTTGGCTGTGTGAACAACTGTTTGGAAGCCTTGGGCCATTCAAATTGCCGACAAGGGTTGTCCCGCTGAATGTCAACTCCACCCTGGACTAGATCTTGAAGTGGATGCCTGACTGCAACGCTTACGGGGTTGCAAGTGATTGGCAACTACCGAGCTTGCAGAACTTGAATGGACTTCCATCTTGGTGGAAAGGGCAACTAGGGTGGAGAACAACATGTTCAAGCGCACCTCCAAGGTAGAGGTGGGGTTCATCAAGAGGCGGATCGAGGAGGATAAAGCATTCCAGGACGCCCAAAAGGCGAGGCCCGAAAAGGTGGAGGAGGAAGAGGAATATGAGGCCGAAGGCGAGGGCTCCTCCAATGACAAGAGCAAGGTGCACGCTGCGAAGGAGGTTGTCGGGGACAATCTTGCCGGGTCTGAGCCTGCAGGGATCGAAGCCTTATATGTCGTGGAAGAGGAAGCCCAGGAACGGGGCGCGGCTGAGATGGAGGAGCATCCCAAGGAGGAGTGGCTCTCAGTGGGCCCACAAGCCCCCAAACTAGACTTGGATCAACGCCCTCGTAGGAGGGCGGCTGGTTGGGGTACAGTGGCCCTTGCCACTCTGCCTGCCGTCAGGAAGGTGAAGAAGATCGCCTCCAAGAGCGACAAGACCCCTCCTGCCAAGTGTCGGGCAGTCACGGGAGTCGACTCCAGCTCCCAATCAGGCTCGAGCTCCTCGCGCAGCTCATCCTCGCTAGAGCCCCCTGTGCCTCAGCAGGATTTGAAGTTGCAGGGGAGCGCTGCCCCCCCCCCCCAACCCTAAAGAGAAGCAGAGCACCTCCACCACCTATGGAGTCTGTGTTAGGCTCCATGCTCATGGACTCAAAGTAAGGCAAATACTTTCCTTTTCTGTTTGTGTCTTGTGTATTTGCTGACTTGCTGATTCGATCGTGCTTGCCGCCTTTAACAGGGAAGAAGAAAAGGAAGAAACCCTCATTCACCGGTCCAAACGGCCCAGGCAGGTGGAGCCGTCGGGGCCTCCAAAGGGCACGGGCTTGGTGGGAAGAAGCACGAATGATCCAGCGCCAAGCCCACAACTTAGCCCCTGACCTGGTAGCATGGGATAGGTCTCCTCCGCCAAGGGTGGTCCGGAGGAACACGTCTCATCTCCAGCCAAAGAAGAAGGGGAGATTCCTCTGGGTGAGGTTCTGCAGGAGGGACCCACCCTTCCTGATACCCAAGCTGAGGGATCACCGATGAGGGCCTCCATGGAGGAACACGTCCTAGTTGATGCCATGATCACCGAGGAAGAGGGCGGTGGTCGCATCCCGGCAACTGAAGTTGCTGGGGAAACTGAAGCCCTTCCACGGCAAACAACTCCAGGTAGCTTGCTCGTCTTTCCTGTCTTCTGTTGCCTTCATCATTTTGTCTCAAGTTTCTGATCCTCCAAGGTTTCTGCATTCTTATCATTGCTCGTTGCCCTTGCTCGTAGTTTCATCGGTCGAGGAGCCCAAGTTGTTGGAGGAAGTGGCCAGCATCGGAAAAGATGCTACTGAGGAGGCCGCCAAGATCGTTGCCGCGGAGGGGCAGGAACACACTGCTAGGGGTATCCAGGAGCCCCTGAAAGAAGCAGAGAAGACCCCCGGCAGTGCGTCAGGATCAGGGGTGATGATTGAAGATAAAATTCTTCTTTGAACCATGAGCCCCCTTCCCTTGTTTCGCACCTCGGCTGGGACCTCGCAGCTATCTTCAAGCAAATTGGCATTGCTGCTTGCCCAGCCCGGTTGGAGCCCCCGGCTCTTCCGTAGCAATGAGCGCAGAGCTTGATGAGGAGATCTAGCATATCATGGCACCATTATCCCAGCAAGTTGGAGAAGCCCACGACTGTGTCAACACAGTCATGGACCTGTCCTTCTGGGAGTTCGTCGCGGCAGGTATCTAGGAAATGCAGAAACGGTATGCCAGAAGTGGCACGCACTTAAGCAGCAGCGCAATTTTGGCAACAGCGTGGATCAGAAACTGAGGGACAAGGGTAGCGAGCTGCACTAGTAGCATGGAAAGCAGTTCCAAGTCCTTCCGCGACAACAGGAGACGATCTCCATTGCGAAAGAGGATGTGACTGCTCGGGAGGCTCATCTGGCGGAGCACACAGCGCTTCTGAACACCAGGGAGAAGGGCATCTATTCCCGGGAATAGAACCTCGAGGCCACTCTCCATAGCAAGGACGAGGAACTGGAGGCCCTTGTCCAACAGTGCACCAAGGAGTAGGAGGACAAGCAGAAGGCAGCCTTGGACGCGCTCTCCATTGACTCTGCTGCTCAGCTGAAGAAGATTGCTGATGAACTTGCTACCGCATCCACTTCCATAGCTGATCTTGATCCACAGGTGACCAAGCTGAAGGAAGACCTGGCCAGGAGTGCTATGTAAGTTGCAACTCTTAAGGGGTTGGGTGGAAGAGGGGGATTCACCAAATCCCCTAGAATCCTTGTCGGTGTCAAAACCGGCAGATATCAGGTAGGGGGTCCCGAACTGTGTGTCTAAGGATCGATGGTAATAGGAGACAGGGGACTAGATGTTTTACCCAGGTTCGGGCCCTTTTAATGGAGGTAATACCCTACGTCCTTCTTGATAGAGTTTGATGAGTGTAGGGGTTACAAGAGTTGATCTACCACGAGATCATAATGGCTAAACCCTAGATGTCTAGCCTATGTGATTATGATTATCATTGCCTCTACGGACTAAACCCTCCGGTTTATATTGACACCGGAGGGGGCTAGGTTTGTACAAAGTCGGTTTACATAGAAAGGAATACTCATATCCGCATGCCAAGCTTGCCTTCCACGCAAAGGAGAGTCCCATCCGGACACGGGGTAAAGTCTTCTATCTTGTATCTTCACGGCCCATTAGTCCGGCCCATGTTGCGTAGCCCGGACGCCCGAGGACCCTGTAAACCAGGACTCCTTCAGTAGCCCCCGAACTAGTCTTCAATGACGACGTGTCCGGCGCGCAAATTGTCTTCGGCATTGCAAGGCGGGTTCCTCCTCCACAGATCTCCAAACATTTGAACCAAAGGATTGTATTTGGATCTACATCTTCGGTCTTCGGTCTTCGGCTTTAATTTAAATGTTATATCTTTCGGCTTCTGTGCCATTGCTGCTCCAGCTCCCACGTGTCAGACGAATACGAAGGGTCCTAGCATTCTTACACATAACACTCGGGTCATGTAAGGAAGCCGTCTATTTAAGGAGATTGAATCTCAGACGCCGTTCCACACCAGGCAGAAAATCCTGAGAGCTTGTCACAACAAACCACGCAAACATGGCCAGCGCTCCCAGTTCTTCTGCCCGCCCCCACGATCCGCAAAAAGGCGATTGGGAGAGCTGTTCTGTATCCCACTCCCAGCTGACCAAGCTCCAGATGCAGGGGTATCACCCCCTGCGTAACTAGTCCCCATTCAGGCGAGATTAACCTCCTTTACTGGCGAAGCCCTGGTAGAAAATTTCCCTAATCCTTCAGAAGGGGAGCGGGTGTGCTTTGTTTCCTTTTTATTAAGAGGCATTGGATTTCCAATCCATCCTTTCCTCTGAGGTCTCCTGGAGTACTATGGCCTCCAACTACACAACCTCATGCCAGGCCCCGTTCTACACATCGCGGGCTTCGTCGCTCTTTGCAAGCTCTTCCTAGGTTGTGAGGCCTGTTTTGAATTATGGAGGAAGCTTTTCTGCCTCGTCCCACGCTCCCAAAAGGGGTCCATATTCGAGGTGGGCGGTGCCGAAGTGTGGCGCATAGCCGGGACAGGATACCTATCCGGCACTCCAAAGAAGGCATCCAAAGAGTGGCCCTCAGAGTGGTTCTATATTGAATACGTCATTCTTTCGGACCCAATCCGACATGGCCTACCTGAATTTTCCAATCGCTCATTAAAGAAACGCCATAGCTGGGGCCCTAGAGCCCCGAGGAGGAGGACACTGTGGAAGTTAAGAAATTAATGGACAAGATAAAGGTACTCGCCCAGTCCGGATTGACCATAATTGAAGTCATGGCAATTTCCATAACATGCGGTGTCCAACCATTCCAATCCAGAGGACTCCCCATGTGGAACTACAACGGGGAGGATGATACATGCCGCTATGGGCGCAAGGGTCCGGATAACTTCACCGCCCTAGCCGCCATGTTGGCTGATCTTTACAAAGGGGAGAAAGAAGAATTCACTCGCCTCAAGTACCGAGATGGCTTTTCCATGTACAACCCCCCTAGATGGATAAGCTTTCAATCCAACACCTCACTTAATCTTCTTCCTGAGTCGTAATTAGTCAATCTTAACCCGGCCATTTTTACCAGGAATGGAGAAAGGCTACTGCGGGAATCTATAGCCCCGCTCTGCAGCCGGAGGACCATAATCGGGGCCTGGATCCCGGATTTGAGGAGGACCCGGATATATCCGTGGAGCTCAAGGAGGGGGTCTTCTATCAGGCGAGCTATGACGGCATAGAAGTGGCCATCGAAGGTGATTACCCTAGCCTCCTTCTGTCTTCCCATGTAAGTGCCCATGGAACATCTCGTCCAAAAGAGTCTTCCCATTGTGCCTCACCCGCTGCGCTGTCTCGTACTTCAATGGGGCGGTGCTCATCTCGCCACGCTGCACCGAGATCCTCACTTGAAAAGGGGACACCGACACAAGGCGGATCTTCGAAAAGAAAGGTGAACATCAATTCTTCCAAGCTTCGTCCTTCATCAAAAAGGTACGACCTTTGATACGCCCTGCGGCAAGCATACCGAACTGTGACGTTTTTCTCCTCCCCCATATTTTAGGAAGAACACTCACCGAACTATATCCGGGGGACCTCCCCAGACACACTCCGTCAATCCGACCCTAGACCCTGCCCCTAGGGCTGGAGTTGATACGGGTGCCATGCCGCACTGTCCTCTCTCCGATGATTCAGACAATGTATCCGTCACCAACTCCGAGGTGGAGAGTGCCATGAACCATCGACGCCGGAGGGCCTCCTTGCGTGATCCTACCTTTACTAAGGAGGCATTTAATGCTTTTAGTTCAGCGGACACATACATCTGAGCTGCTCGGGATGGGCTTGCTGGGGCCACTCGCCAACTTTCAAAGGATATGCGAGTAAGATCATGTCGTGTAGATTTAATAGCCATATACCAGTAGCCCCCGAGACTTGAAAATAGTTGAATCAATTGATTTTAATGATCTATGTGTAATCAGATACTCATGGAGAAGAATAGTGTGTTATCTCGGGAGCTGTAGCAGTACCGGACGCAGCTGACTGCTTCTATTGCCGAACTGGAGAAGTCCAAGGAGGCACCGATTGGTAATGTTCCCTTCTGCCCGGAAAAATAATCATGTTCCAGTCATGTTTATGCAAATGAACACTTTTGCATTTTACAATGGCAGGACCGGTGGCACAACTGGAAGAGAAACTAAAGGCCGCGCAGGCAGACAAAGAACATGCCGAAAGGCAAGAGGACGATGGTCAGCGTGTACTGACACGGACCAGGGATGAGAAGAACAAGTTGCAGGATGCCAACACCCAGCTCAGCGAAGAGCTGAAAGATGTGCGAACCCAATTAGCAGATGCCTTGAAGGAGAACAAAAAGCTCAGAGGTGGCATATTCAGTATGTCGTTTAACTTATTATCGTATAGTTCGCTGATGCGAATCCAAACAAGTTTTATGTCTGCGGGTGTGTTGACTGGGCTGCCCGAAGAAGAGGTGTCCGGATTTCAAGGCGACCTGCTACAAGAGCTGTCCAAGGTGCATGAGTGAGCATGGAAGGCAATGAGAAGCATTGCTAAGGCTTTATGGCCAACCGATTCTGTTCCAGGAAGTATAGAGGACCTTGTGAATTTATTCAAGGGAGCTCGGCGCCGTTTTGGGCTATGGAAGATATCGGCATGCCGAGAAGGTGCTCGAGAAGCCTCGGCTATGGTAAAAACACAGTACACCAGTCTTGATCCCAATCATATGGCATGGGTCGGACCTCGAGGATCTGACAGGCAGGAAATTCTGGTCCGCCTGGTGTACGACCAAGTGAAGGTGGCCGCCAAGTTCTCCTAACAAGATTGTAAACTAGAGAGCCTGTTAGAGGGTCTAGAGGAAGATGTTTTTGAGTCTAAGTAACAATGTACTTTTGTCAACAAACTTATCTCTAGCCGAATTTGTAAAATGATTGTCATGGCAGACTTTCTACTTCGACCTCCGAAAACCCGAGGTTAGGAGTGTTCCTGAATACTATACCATCGGTAAACACCAAAGTATGTTCTGAAACCAGGAAGTTCAGTCATCATTGCTTGAACAGACAAGTTGTATTCGGGGAGTTATTTTATATTACATTTGATTGTAAGAAACATCTTTCATACAGAATAGTTCCGTTAAGGTTTCCTTTCCCTGGGCTAGTATGCAGTTATTTGTGCATACCCGAGGCTGTGATGCTAAAAAATCATAGTACACATTTATACTCTGAGGCTTTGTAGTGCCGCGAGGGAAGTTCGTCTTTTCCTCACCGACCAATCATTCCCTTAAGAACGCTAGCTTTCGGCTTCACCCGTCTGAGGTACATGTCCGGATGACCCGGCTGTAACAATTGCAGAGGTGCTCTCTTTATGCCCTAGCCGAACAAACGGGAATGTAGGGCATAAGCACAAGAGACAAGGCAACCAAGCTTGGCAAAAACTTATGTCATAAAGGTGCGTATAATGGTGAAGAAAGGATATATATGGATAGATGACACATATATATGGTGAGCTTGATGCTTGAAAAATAATAACAAGAATAAGCTTCTTGTGAAAAGAAGCCCCCATGTATTGTGGGGTAAGTACATTTGAGGATGTCTACCCTTCAGGTGTACGGTTTATCCAAACACGAAGTTAGAAGTCATATAGAAACGAAGAAAAAAGGGAAAAACTATAAAAGGGAGAAAAGACAGAATGAGAAAAAAACGGTGTATGTGCGGACTTAGGCGTAGAATCTTCGGAGCCTTGCGGTGTTCCATGAGTTTGGCTCCAAGAGATTGTCCGAAGCAATTCGAAGATGATAGGATCCTCCAATGAGAACTTCATCTATAATGAAAGGACCCTTCCATTTGGGCTTGAGCTTGTCCTTTTTCTTTTCTGGTAGGCGTAAAACTAGTTCACCAACATTGTAGGTCTTTGCCCGTACTTCTCTGCTTTCATATCGCTGAGCCTGCTGTTGATAGAATGCAGAACGCACTTTTGCGACATTGCGCTCCTCCTCCAGGCCGTCCAGGTCATCCTGCCGATCGAGCTCAGCTTCTCTCTCTTCATACATGCGCACTAAAGGTGAGTCATGAATAATGTCGCAAGGCAAGACTGCCTCTGCACCATACACCATGAAAAAGGGTGTATATCCGGTCATGCGATTGGGCGTGGTCTGCAGCCCCCAGAGTACGGAATCGAGTTCCTCGACCCAGTGTTTGTCTGACTCTTGCAGAGATCGCACTAGTCTGGGTTTGATGCCGCTCATTATCATGCCATTAGCCCATTCGACCTGACCGTTTGTTTGAGGGTGGTATACGGAGGCATAATCAAGCTTGATGCCCAAGTTGGCGCACCAAGTTTTCACCTCGTCGGCTATAAAGATAGACCCGTTGTCAGTAATAATACTGTGCGGGACACCGTAACGGTGTACGACGCCGAATATGAAGTCTATCACCGGTCCGACTTCAGCCGTTTGAACTGGTTTAGCTTCTATCTACTTAGTGAACTTGTCGACTATTACCAACAAGTATTTCTTCTTATGGCTTCCCCCTTTAAGAGGTCTGACCATATTGAGCCCCCAGACCCCAAAGGGCCAAGTAATGGGGATTGCTCGGAGGGCGGTAGGCGGCATGTGGCTTTGGTTAGCAAAAAGCTAGCATCCAACGCAGCGCTGCACGAGGTATTGTCCATCTGCCCGGGCTGTGGGCCAAAAGAAACCCATGCGGAAGGCTTTACTTGCAAAGCCCCGGGCTGCGGCATGATGGCTGCCAAGACCAGTGTGTATTTCAGCCAAGAGCTGCCATCCCTCCTCTTCGAAGATACATCGTTGAAGGACCCCGGTAGTACTTTTCTTGTATAGTTCTCCTTCATGAACTTTGTAGGATTTTGAACGTCGAACGATGCGATGGGCCTCAGTCTGATCCTCAGGGAGCTCATTCCTATTGAGGTAGGCAAGGAAAGGCTTGGTCCATGGGGCAATTACAACCATGATTTTATGGGTCGATGGTGTTATTTCGGTGCCTAAGCCCCCTGGGTCGGTGCTCCCGTTCTCGTCCTACCACACCACGGATGGCATGAAGAGCCTTTCCAAAAAGGTGTTAGGTGGGACGAGGTCGTGTTTAGCGCCCATGAGAGTGAGGATGTCCGCAGCTTGATTACTCTCTCGAGCCACGTGATGAAACTCGAGGCCCTCGAACCGACCTGATATTTGGAGTACGGCGTTGCGGTAGGCCGCCATCTTCGGATCTTTTGCATCGAAGTCTCCATTTATTTGGGATATTGCGAGGTTGGAATCCCCGTGCACCTCAAGGCATTGTATGCCCATGGAGACAGCCATCCGGAGACTGTGCAATAGGGCCTCGTATTTGGCTGCATTGTTAGAGTCTGTATACAGTATTTGGAGCACGTAACGAACTGTGTCTCCTGTGGGGGATGTCAAGACGACACCAGCCCCCAGTCCGGCTAACATTTCAGAGCCATCAAAGTGCATCACCCAGTAGGAATACGTGCCGTACTCTTTAGGGAGTTCGGCCTCGGTCCATTCGTCGATGAAGTCAGCCAACACATGAGATTTAGTGGCTCGGCGTGATTTGTACGTTAATTCAAACGGTAGGAGCTCGATGGCCCATTTGGCAATCCTGCCGGTGGCGTCTCGGTTGTTTATAATATCATTGAGTGGTACTTCGGAAGCCACCGTGATTGAGAATTCTTGGTAGTAGTGCCTTAGCTTGCGGGATGCCGTAAAGACCGCATATGCTATCTTATAATAATGCGGGTATCGTGTTTTGCATGGTGTGAGGACCGTCGATATGTAATATACTGGTTTATGGAGTGGGAATTTATGTCCTTCCTCTTCTCGTTCGACGACGAGCACCGCACTCACCACCTGGTGAGTTGCCCATATGTAAAGCAGCATTGGTTCATCGACGTTTGGTGTGCCTAGGATGGGGTTGCTTTCTAGCAAAGTTTTTATTTCCTCCAGCCCGACTGTTGCAGCATCCATCCACACAGAGTGGTCGGTGCATCGGAGCAGGCGATACAGTGGCAACGCCTTTTCTCCTAATCTGGAGATAAAGCGGCTCAAGGCTGCCATGCACCCGGCTAGTTTTTGGACGTGCTTGAGGTCGGTTGGTGTTGCCAATTGTGACAAGGCTCGAATTTTGGCTAGGTTTGCTTCGATTCCCTTATTGGAGACAATAAACCCGAGTAGTTTGCTGGCGGGAACACCAAAAACACACTTTTCTGGATTGAGCCTTATGTCATATGTTCAGAGGTTGTTGAATGTGAGGCGTAAGTCGTCCACCGATGATTCAACATGCTTGGTTTTGGTGACTACGTCATCTACATATGCCTTGACAGTGTTGTCGATTTGTTTTTTCTAGGCATGTTTGAATCATGCGTTGGTAAGTGGCGCCGGTGTTTTTTAGCCCGAAAGGCATAGTGTTGAAGTATAAAGGCCTATACGGGGTGATGAATGCCGTTGCGGCTTGGTCGGATTCCTTCATCTTAATTTGATGGTATCCGGAGTATGCGTCGAGGAAACACAGTGAATCGTGTCCCGTGGTTGCATCAATAATCCGGTCGATGCGAGGTAGTGGGAAGGGGTCCTTAGGGCAGGCCTTGTTAAGGTCTCTGAAATCGACACACAGGCGCCAGGATGTATCCTTCTTTGGTACCATGACCAGCTTTGCTAGCCAGTCTGGGTGTTTGATCTCTTTGATAAACCCGGCTTTGAGTAGTTTGGCCAGCTCCTCCCCCATAGCATGTCGTTTGGGTTCGGAAAATCACCGGAGCGTTTGCTTGACCGGCTTGTATCCCTTCAGTATATTGAGACTATGTTCGGCCAGGGCGCGTGGGATTCCTGGCATATCTGAGGGGTGCCAAGTGAAGATGTCCCAATTCTCATGCAAGAATGTGCGTAATGCAGCGTCGACCGTCGGGTCCAGCTGCGCCCCAATGGAAGTTGTTTTCTTGGGATCAGTTGGGTCGATTGGAAATTTGACTATCTCGTCAGTTGGCTTGAAAGAGGTGGATTTGGGACTTTTGTCAAGAATTACGTCATCCCTATACACTGTGGAACGCAGTGCGGTGAGTTCCTCGGACACTAAGGCTTCGGACAATGCCTCAAGGGACAGGGATGCGGTTTTATTTTCGGCGCAGAGTGCTATGTTCGGATCACTAGAGATAGTGATAACACCATTGGGCCCGGGCATTTTGAGCTTCATATACCCATAATGAGGTATAGCTTGAAAGCGTGTGAATGCATATCGCCCTAACAGGGCATGATATCCGCTGTTAAAAGGAGCCACCTGGAAGATTATCTCTTCGGACCTATAGTTTTCTAGTGTGCCGAATACCACATACAACTGATTTTTCCCTGAGCATCTTGCTTCCCTGCTGGGAATGATTCCCCTAAAGGATGTATTGCTCTGCTCAATGCGACTCCTGTCCATTTGCATTTTATTGAGTGTGTCCTCATAGATAAGGTTCAGTCCCCTGCCACCGTCCATTAGCACTTTAGTAAGCCGAAAACCGTCCACAATGGGGTTGAGGACCAGAATGAATGGTGCCCGAACTGAGAGGGATCTTGGTTCTTCACTGGCATTAAAAGTAATTGCCATATCATTCCAAGGGTTTATTGCTGCTACATGGCAGACTTAGGCAAGGTCGCGAAGCGCCCATTTGCACTGATTATTTGATGAGAAGGTCTCGAAGACTGTGAGTACCTCGGGATAGTGTTCCTAAGAGTACTTTTCTGGTGTAGTATTGGTGAGGATACCCTCACCACTCTTGGCCACCTGCCGTAGTATCCAACATGCCCGTAGGCAGTGAGTTGGTTCGGTATTCGGCGTCGTTTGTATTTGACAGGGCCTGTCGAGCCATTCTTTGAAGATAGTTATGTGTCCCGTAAAGGGCTTGAATTTCTTGTCCACGGGATGATGATTAGGTGCCCCGTGAGGGTGCACCCTTTTTGCCCGTCCGGGAGATGGCCTAAAGGCTTGCGGTTCCCAGCGGGTTGTCTGAGTTTTCCAGACGCTTTCCATTGTGCAGTACTTTTGTACTATGCGTGCCAAATCTGCGAAGTGCATGAAACGACGGCGATTGAGGGCATTAAGGATTCCCTCATTCGTACAGTTGTTGTGAAATACTGAAATTGCGTCATCGTCGTGGCAGTCCTTTATCTTGTTTTTAACAAGGAGGAATCTAGCCCAAAAGTGGTGGACTGTTTCCCGAGGCTGCTGCCGCAGATGCATTAGGTCGCATATGTCCGGAGAGCCAGATTTGCTTGGAGAATATTGCTTGTGGTGGGTGGGCGGGTTCAAATTCGCACCTTGGACCACCGTGGAGTCCGGATCTTGAAGAATTTCCGAGGTTACCAGCCCAGGATCCGGAGGGTCCGGGGAATTCTCAGACTTGACGCCCGATTTTGTGTTTAGAGGATAGCGAGTGTCCTCTCAAGGGTGGGCATCTGGTTCTCTGGGTTCGAAAATCCGAACATAGTTGGTTCTCAACGTAGGAAAGGAGTTATAGTCAGCTTGTTCCTCCACAACCGCTACCTGATGGGTGACCGGCGGAGATTTAATTTCTCCCTGATTGGGTTTAAGCCCGACCCGATCATAGTCAGTTGAGACTCCCAAGGCGGTGATGCGATCTAGCAGTTCGTTCAAAGACAATAGATCTGTCGGGTCCATCTTGTCGGAATATTCGGGGCTGATGCGAAGGGGATTTTCGGTGTCTTGGGGGGTTGCCTTTGGCTTAATGGCCGGACGAGCACCCACAGTGAAGTCGCTGAGCCGGTGGGTTTGCCCTAGAATTAGGGCTCCTTTGGAAGTGATACTGTCATTGATGACAAGGCGAGCCATCGGTCCTTGAGTTGACGCTACAGAGGAACTCTCAATGAAAGCACCAATGTCGGTGTCAAAACCAACAGATCTTGGGTAGGGGGTCCCGAACTGTGCGTCTAAGGATCGATGGTAATAGGAGACAGGGGACACGATGTTTTACCCAGGTTCAGGCCCTCTTAATGGAGGTAATACCCTACGTCCTGCTTGATTGACTTTGATGAGTGTAGGGGTTACAAGAGTTGATCTACCACGAGATCGTAATGGCTAAACCCTAGATGTCTAGCCTATGTGATTATGATTGTCATTGCCTCTACGGACTAAACCCTCTGGTTTATATAGACACCAGAGGGGGCTAGGTTTGTACAAAGTCAGTTTACAGAGAAGGAATACACATATCCGCACGCCAAGCTTGCCTTCCACGCAAAGGAGAGTCCCATCCAGACACAGGGGAAAGTCTTCTATCTTGTATCTTCATGGCCCATTAGTCCAGCCCATGTTGCATAGCCTGAATGCCCGAGGACCCCGTAAACCAGGACTCTCTCAATCCTCTCCTCTCCAAACCTCCACAATCCCTTCTTGTCAAACAAGGCCTAAATAGGAAACTCGGAAGGTTGGGATTCTTCTGAAGGACGCACAATCACAACTCTCATCCCAGAGTCGAGAGCTTGAGACCGCTAATGGCACCATTACTGACATGAAGGCAAGGCTCCGCACCTTGGAGAGCATGAATGAGTCTGGCAGGGTCCGTGAGAAGCAGATGGTGAAGGACTTGGAAAACACAAGGGTCCTCCGGAAGGATGCGGAGGACAAGTTGGCGAACCAAGTCCAGTAGTGCAACCTTTGGATCAAGAGCCTTGTCGATATCGCCAAACGCCTCACTGCCCAGATCGTAGCGATGGGCATGGAGAGCCCAACCTTCTCAGTCAGCGGACACGAGGTCCCAAGCATCAAGCTAGAGCTATTCTTCGATGGATTGATCAAAGGACTGAAGACACCTGAAGAAGGAAGAGCTTCACATTTTGCAAGAGAGTCCCGAAAGCTCGCTCACAATGCCCTCTTCATGGTTTTGAGCAACCTCGCATATCGCCACCCCGACCTCAACATTGTTCATGGCTTCAGGAGTCTCCCGACAGGTGCTAACGTTTTTGCCGCCGAAGAGAAAGTTGTCCCCTTCGCCGACAAGGTCCTCTCCGTCCCAAGGGCTTAAAAGGCTACCAAGCATGGTCCTGAATAATTTGCATTGCCGCGTTTCCCTGTAACAAAACCTTATGCATGTCTTGTGTTTAGATCTCATACTACTTTTATTCATACTGAACTGGTGTTTAATTAATTTCGACTGCATGTCATCCCTCTTGCATTTTATCCATTCAAGTTTGTATGGTTAGTTTCTTTTCGCGCGTTTTTGGTTGCCTGCCATTAGCATGCTGCCATGATTGCTGTGAGAAATAGGTCCTTAGCATTCAGCTGCGAGAACATGTCCCGTCAGGTTTTTCCTTAGGAGTCTTTGATGTAGCCGCCCACTTCATTGAGCAGGCTTGAAACAAAGTGGGGGCATAGACAAATACAGCAAGGTGCCATTACATGGAAAGGTTTAAACCATATGAAAAACATTGATTGTCCGAGGGATAAGCTAATGCAAACTCTGGAGAGTAAATCAATGGATACATTGACTTAGCTTTCGTCCATGCTTAAACTTTCGCGTTCCTTGGAAGGATGGTATTTCGCTTGTTGTTTTCGGATCCCCGACAAGGGCCGGAGGGGATCACAGATCTCTTGCGGGCGACAAAGCATGGTGCAAGGTAGGGCCAATTTCTCTCTCCTTCCGCTTAAACTTTCAACGATCTTACGGCAGTTGGCGCCAAGGTCACACTGACGCGGAAGGCCTTGCAGGAGCATGCTTGCCGGGGCATCAATCACCGGATTCATCACGGCGCTCTACTCAGGATTTCCCATAGCAGGGCAAATGTTGGACCAAGTTTCGCGTGGGCTCATCGACGTTGACGACGCTAAACCCAGTGTGGCTCGATTGTTGACAAGTTAAAGTGGCGGTGGGAGAAACCATGTACCTTATCACCTTGCCCCTTTTCCACACGGGCCCACATGGTGGCCATGCTGCCCGAGCTGTTCGAGATTGCCATGCCGCCGCCATCCCTTACTTCCGCTGCTGCTGCAAGTGCAGCGGAGACAAATGATGGAAACTGGACAAGATGGACGAAGGAGCGATGTTGCTTCCTTCCCGAGCTTTCGTGTCGGACTGTTTCTCGGGAGACATGGAGGATGAAGACGTTGATGAAGATGAAGGTCTGGCTCGCCGATCCCGTCCTCAGGTTCACGCAAGCGCTCCCCCTACTTGGCGCACCAAAGATGTCATGGCAGAACACGATCACCTATGGGGCCATCAGCCACTTTGTGATTCGGTAAGAGGGAGGGGCATATTGCACAAAGAGCCGAGGCCACGGTGCAGCACGACAATGGTGACATGGGTAATTTTTACCCAGGTTCAGGCCGCCGTGAGGCGAAAAACCCTAATCTTGCTTTGGTGGATTGATGAGAGGACGGTGGAAGGCGCACACACTCAATCCCGACAAGGTCGCCTCAGGGAGTGCGGCTACGCGCGTATGAGTACACCAGGGTCTAAATTCTTTCTAAGGTTTCCACGTCCCTCCTTTTATAGGTGAAGGGTTACCACAATGGCAAAATAGTTATTATCCAGCGATTAGATAGCAAACAGTGCTATCATACCTAACTCTGCAAACAGGACAAGGCACATTAAATGCACCGCTTAGTGTCACGTCGCAAATGTAGCATGTCAAGCTTTGTGATGTGGGTGGGAACCCTCAGGCCAATCTTTCATGTTTGGAGTGGATCCTACGAAGAACACGAGAGGGGAACAAGGGGAAACACAAGAGGAGCTAGCAAGATCCGGTTACACATATTCTAGATTCTCGAAACACAAAGAGATACACGATCCAAATCCAACAAAGGATGATACATAGGTAATGAGTTCCTCTCCGCGAGGAGGTCTTGAGGGGGGTCTTCCTGTGAGGGGTCTTGAATCCGCTTGGGGAATCTTCTTCAAAGAGGTCGAGGTCTTCCTGCAAAGCTCTATCTCTAATATGAGCTATCACATTGCTAACCCTAACTAGGAGGAGGAGAAGGTCTATTTATAGTCTTAGTGCAAATGGAGGTGAAGTGAAGGGGTACGTGGGCCTCGGGCCTGAAACTATGCGCAGACAGGTACCGGACGTCCGGTGGGTTACGGTCATCTGGTGGCTCGAGGGCGTCCGGATGTTCGGAAGTCGCCGGACTTCTGCTTAATTTGGCTCGGTTGAGGTGGTGCCGGATTTTCGGCGATGGCCAGTCATCCGGTCGCGAGTTGTCCGGTAGCTTCGGACATCCGATGTTTTGGCTTAGGTGTGGTCGCGCCGGTCGTCCGGTCCTGGACGGACATCCGCTCGCTGTAGCTTGCGTTGGCTGGGACCTGGGTAGGTTGGGGCTTCAAGTGTCAGACGTCCGGTGGCGGTAGCTTTAGCGACAGCTCTTCTTCTTATCCTTCACACTTGGTGTCCTCACCGTCTTGTCCGTTAGATGTAGTTGTTCCGTGTTCTTCCTCCAAGTACCTGTTCACACATAGTTTTTCCACTTGAGGTAGTAGCCATGTCTCATGTATAGAAAGTGGTAGTTCGGAGAGGAGCGAGTTCACCTTATCTTCGATAGTCTTTGCTCGGGCCCTTGTCATTGGTCCAAGTGGTGTCATAGGAGATGTAGGTAGGTCCATGGGGATGACCTTGGGATGCTCCGCATCATCTCCCACCTCCCCTTGGGAAAGATCCCACCTCGGATCGAAATCTTCATCACCATGGTAGAGCGAGAGATCCTTGACATTGAAAACGTCGCTCATGTTGTACTTGTCGCGCGGGAGGTCGATCTTGTAAGCGTTGTTGTTGTAACGTGCCAGCACCTTGAAGGGTCCATCGGCTCATGGTAGAAGTTTGGACTTGCGTTCGTTGGGGAAGCGGTCCTTGCGAATGTGTAGCCACAGAAGATCTCCAATGTGGAATATCATGGGTTTCTTGTTGAAGTTGAGCTTGGTCGCGAGTCATTGCACTTGGCGCTCGATGGTGTGCCTTGTATCTTCATGCATCTTCTTGAGATAGTTCACTCATGCACTCGCATCCATATTGATGCGCTCTTGAAGTGGTAGGGGAGAATGTCCAATGGGGACAACGGGTTGAAACCATAGACGACCTCGAAGGGGGACTTGCCGGTAGTCGAATGTCTTGCGCGGTTGTAGGTGTATTCGGCGATGGGTAGGCACTCCTCCAACTCCTGATGTTCTTCTTTATCAACACGCGCATGAGAGTGGAGAGTGTCCGGTTCGTGACCTCCGTTTGGCCATCGGTTTGAGGATGGTATGCCGAAGAGAACAAGAGCATGATGTCGAGCTTGGCGCATAAAGTCTTCCAAAAGTAAATCAAGAACTTGACGTCGCAGTCCGAGACAATCATCTTTGGCACTCCATGTAGGCGCAAGATTTCCCTACAAAAAAGATTTTCAACATGTGAAGCATCATCTATCTTGTTGCATGGTATGAAATGTGCCATTTTATAGAATCGGTCCACAAAAACAAGAACGGAATCCTTTCCATTTCTAGTTCTAGGTAAGCCAAGCTCAAAATCCATGCTAATATCCCCCCATGGGTGATATGGAATTGGAAGGGGCATATAAAGGCCATGAGATTGAGCTTTAGACTTATCTTTGCGACATGTAGAACATTGGTTGGTGAAGCGTGAGACATCGCGGAACATCTTGGGGCAAAAATCATTCTTGGAGAGTGTTGCAAATGTCTTGTCATGTCCAAAGTGTCCCATTAGTCCTTCTCCATGACATTCTTGCAAAAGTAACAAACGAAGACAAGACTCGGGGATACAAAGTTTGTTAGCTCTCATAAGGTAATCATCTTTGATGTAATAGCGCTCCCAAGATGTATGCGTCAAACATTTGGCATAAGGAATAGCAAAGGTAGGATCATGCGCATACAAGTCTTTTATGTCCTCAAAGCCTGACATTGAATTCAAGTTTGGTGACAATCACGCATATGCGGGAAAGAACGTCCACCACAACATTTTCCTAACCTTTAATGTATTTGATGACATAAGGAAGTGACTCAATGAACTCACTCCATTTAGCATGACGCTTGTTCAACTTAGTTTGGCCCTTAAGGTATTTAAGCGTTTCATGGACGGTATGGATGACAAATTCACGAGGGCGAAGATAATGTTCCCATTCATGCAAAACTCGCACTAAAGCATATAGCTCTTTTTCATAGATGGGGTAATTGAGTTGCGCTCCGGAAAGTTTCTCACTAAAGTAAGCTATGGGGTGCTTCTCTTGCGTTAACACACCTCCTATGCCATTACCACTAGCGTCGCAATGAATCTCAAATGGTTTGTCAAAGTTGGGTAATGCAAGCACCTGAGCATGAGTAAGCAAATTCTTAAGCTCATTGAATGTGGCATCTTGGGATGGTCCCCAAACAAAAGGCACATTTTTCTTACTCAAAGCATGGAAAGGTGACGCAATGGTGCTAAAATCCTTCACAAATTTACGTTAGAAACTAGCTAAACCAACAAAACTATGCACTTGTTGCAAGTTGGTTGGCTGGGGCCAAGTTTTAATAGGATCGATCTTAGATTCATCTACATGAACACCCTTAGAAGACACAACGAAACCCAAGAAAACAAACTTATCAACACCAAAAAGGCATTTGTCCATATTAGCATAAAGGCGCTCTTTCCTAAGGGTTTTGCAACACGGTTCTAAGATGGGTGACATGATCTTTGAGGGATTTGCTAAAAGCAAGAATATCGTCAAACTAGACCACAACAAATACACCAATATAGGGTCGAAGAACAAAATGCATGACTCGCATGGAAGTATTGGGTCCTTTGGATAAACCCATTGGCATAACAAGCCATTCATATAAACCAAATTTGGTCTTAAATGCGGTTTACCATTCATCACCTTCTTGGATGCGTATTTGATAGTAGCCACTTCTAAGATCAATATTAGAGAAAATGGTGGCTCCGCTAAGCTCATCTTGTTGGAAATATGCCTTAGAGGTAATAATAAAGTGGTTCTTATTATATTTCCTTGTTCGTGATAATTTTCTATTGTTCATGCTATAATTGCATTAATTGGAAACCGTAAGACATGTGTGAATACATAGACCAGAACATGTCCCTAGTAAGACTCTAGTTAACTAGCTCATTGATCAATAGATGGTTGTTGTTTCCTGACCATGGACATTGGATGTTGTTGATAATGGGATCACATCATTAGGAGAATGATGTGATGGACAAGACCCAATCCTAAGCATAGCACAAGATCGTCTAGTTCGTTTGCTGGAGCTTTTCTAATGTCAATTATCATTTCCTTAGACAATGAGATTGTGCAACTCCCGGATACCGTAGGAATGCTTTGGGTGTATCAAACGTCACAACGTAACTGGGTGGGTATAAAGGTGCACTACAGGTATCTTCGAAAGTGTCTGTTGGGTTGGCATGAATCGAGACTGGGATTTGTCACTCCGTATGACAAAGAGGTATCTCTAGGCCCATTCGGTAATGCATCATCATAATGAGCTCAATGTGACTAAGGAGTTAGCCACGGGATCATGTGTTACACAAGGAGTAAAGAGACTTGCCGATAACGAGATTGAACGAGGTATGGGGATAGTGACGATCGAAACTCCGGCAAGTAACATACCGATGGACAAAGGGAATTGTATACGGGGTTGATTGAATCCCTGACATCGTGGTTCATCTGATAATATCATCATGGAACATGTGGGAGCTAACATGGGTATCCAGATCCCGCTGTTGGTTATTGGCTGGAGAGATGTCTCGGTCATGTCTGCATGGTTCCCTAACCCATAGGGTCTACACAGTTAAGCTTTGGTGACGCTAGAGTTGTTATGGGAAATTGTATGTGGTTACCGAAGGTTGTTCAGAATCCCAGATGAGATCCCAGACGTGACGAGGAGTTTTGGAATGGTCCGGAGGTGAAGATTTATATATGGGTAGTACAATTTCAGTCACCGGAATGGTTTCGGGGGTTATCGGTATTGTACCAGGACCACCGAAAGGTGTCCGGGGGTCCACCGGGTGGGGAAACCTGCCCCGAAGGACTTAGTGGGCTGAATGTGGGAGGGAACCAGCCCCCTAGTGGGCTGGTGCGCCCTCCAAGGGCCCAAGGCGCCTAGGGTTCGAAACACTAGGGGTAGGGGGCGCCTCCCACCGGCTTGGGGGGCAAGTCTCCGCCTCCTCCCCCTCCCCTCTAGTTGCATCTAGGGGGCGGCCCCCTCCCCCCTTCACCCTATAAATAGGTGGGGGTGGGAGGGCAGCCGGACCACTTTCCCTGGCGCATCCCTCCACCCTTCAACACCTCCTCCTCCTCCTCAGTGCTTCACGAAGCCCTGTCGGAGAACCGCAAGCTCCACCACCACGTCGTCGTGCTGCTAGAGCTCTCCCTTAACTTCTCCTGCCCCCTTGCTGGATCAAGAAGGAGGAGACGTCCTCGGGTTGTACGTGTGTTGAATACGGAGGTGTCGTCCATTCGGCTCTTGGATCGGATCTTCCGCGACTTGAATCGCCGCGAGTACGACTCCATCAACCACGTTCTTGTAACGCTTCCGCTTAGCGATCTTCAAGGGTATGAAGGTGCACTCCCTCTCTCTCGTTGCTAGTATCTCCTAGATTGATCTTGGTGAAACGTAGGATTTTTTGAATTATTACTACGTTTCCCAACAGTGGCATCATGAGCTAGGTCTTTGCGTAGATTCTACGCACGAGTAGAACACAAGTAGTTGTGGGAATTGATTTGTTCAATTTTCTTACCTTACTAGTCTTATCTTTATTCCACGACATTGTGGGATGAAGCGGCCCGGACTGACCTTACACGCACTCTTACGTGACACAGGTTCCACCGATTGACATGCGCTTGTTGCATAAGGTGGCTAGAGGGTGTGTGTCTCTACCACTTTAGTCGGATAGGATTCGATGAAGAGGGTCCTTATGAAGGGTAAATAGCAATTGGCATATCACCGTTGTGGCTTTTGCGTAGGTAAGAAACGTTCTTGCTAGAAACCCATAGCAGCCACATAAAACATGCAACAATAATTAGAGGATGTCTAACTTGTTTTGTAGGGTATGCTATGTGATGTGATATGGCCAAAAGGATGTGATGAATCATATATGTGATGTATGAGATTGATCATGTTCTTGTAATAGGAATCACGACTTGCATGTCGATGAGTATGACAACCGGCATGTAGCCATAGGAGTTGTCTTAATTTATTGTATGACCTGCGTGTCAATGAAAAATGCCATGTAATTACTTTACTTTATGGCTAACCGTTAGCCATAGTAGTAGAAGTAATAGTTGGCGAGACAACTTCATGAAGACACGATGATGGAGATCATGGTGTCACGTCGGTGACGAAGGTGATCATGCCGCGCCTCGAAGATGAAGATCAAAGGCGCAAGATGATATTGGCCATATCATGTCACTTTATGATTTGCATGTGATGTTTGTCATGTTTACATCTTATTTGCTTAGAACGACGGTAGCATAAGTAAGATGATCCCTCACTAAAATTTCAAGAAATTTGTTCCCCCTAATTGTGCACCGTTGCGAAGGTTCATTCTTTCAAAGCACCACATGATGATCGGGTGTGATAGGTTCTAATGTTCGCATACAACGAGCGTAAGCCAGATTTACACATGTGAAACACTTAGGTTGACTTGACGAGCCTAGCATGTACAAACATGGCCTCGGAGCACGAGAGACCGAAAGGTCGAACATGAGTTGTATAGTAGATGCGATCAACGTGGAGATGTTCATGTTGATGACTAGTCCGTCTCATGTGATGATCGGACATGGCCTAGCCGATTCGGATCATGTATCACTTAGATGACTAGAGGGATGTCTATCTGAGTGGGAGTTCATTAAATAATTTGATTAGATGAACTTAATTATCATGAACTTAGTCTAAAAATGAGTTTACAATCTATCTTGTAGATCCAATGGCCCACGCTAATGTTTCCCTCAACTTTAACGCGTTCCCAGAGAAAACCAAGCTGAAAGACGATGGTAGCAACTATACAGACAGGGTCCGTAACTTGAGGATCATCCTAATAGCTGCCAAGAAAGCATATGTCCTTGAAGCACCGCTAGGTGACGCACCCATTTTCCTAGCAACTCAAGACGTTATGAATGCCTGGTAGTCGTGTAGTGATTATTACTCCTTGGTTCAGTGCGGCATGCTTTATAGCTTAGAACTGGGGCTCCAAAAGTGTTTTGAGCAACACGGAGCATATGAGATGTTCCAAGAGCTTAAAATGGTTTTCCAAGCGCATGCTCGGGTCGAGAGATATGAAGTCTCCGACAAGTTCTGCAGTTGTAAGATGGAGGAAAACAGTTCTGTCTGCGAGCATATACTCAAAATGTCTAGGTTGCACAACCGCTTGTCTCAGCTGGGAGTTAATCTTCCAGATGACTCGGTCATTGACAGGATCCTCCAATCACTTCCACCTAGATAAAAGAGCTTTGTGATGAACTACAATACGCAAGGGATGGAGAAGTTCTTTCCTGAGTTATATTCAATGCTGAAATCAGCGGAGGTGGAGATCAAAATGGAACATCAAGTGTTGATGGTGAATATGACCACTAGTTTCAAGAAAGGCAAGGGTAAGAAGAACTTCAAGAAGGACGACAACGGAGTTGCAGCGCCCGGTAAGTTAGTTGCTGGGAAGAAGCCAAAGAATGGACCCAAGCTTGAGACTGAGTGCTTTTATTGCAAAGGAAATGGTCACTTGAAGCGAAACTGCCCCCAAGTACTTAGTGGATAAGAAGGCCGGCAACGCCAAAGGTATATATGATATACATGTTATTGATGTGTACCTTACCAGCGCTTGTAGTAGCTCTTGGGTATTTGATACCGGTGTGGTTGCTCCCATTTGTAACTCAAACAAGGAGCTACGGAATAAGTGGAGACTGGTGAAGGATGAGGTGATGATGCGCGTCGGGAATGGTTCCAAGGTCGATGTGATTGCCGTCGGCATGCTACCTCTACATCTACCTTCGGGATTAGTTTTAAATCTCAATAATTGTTATTTAGTGCAAGCTTTGAGCATGAACATTGTATCTAGATCTCGTTTAATGCAAGATGGCTACTCATTTAAATCCGAGAATAATGGTTGTTCTATATATATATGAGAGATATATTTTATGGTCATGCCCCGCTGGTCAATGGTTTATTTTTATTGAATCTCGAACATGATGTTACACATATTCATAGTGTGAATGCCAAAAGATGTAAGGTTGATAATGCTAGTCCCACATACATGTGGCACTGCCGCCTTGGTCACATTGATGTCAAACGCATGAAGAAACTGCATGCAGATGGATTTTTGGAGTCTCTTGATTATGAATCATTGGACACATGCGAACCATGCCTCATGGGCAAAATGACCAAGACTCCGTTCTCTGGAACAATGGAGCGAGCAACCAACTTGTTGGAAATAATACATACTAATGTATGCGGTCCAATGAGCATTGAGGCTCGCAGTGGCTATCGTTATGTTCTCGCCCTCACTGATGACTTGAGTAGATATGGGTATGTCTACTTAATGAAACACAAGTCTGAGACCTTTGAAAAGTTGAAGGAATTTCAGAGTGAGGTAGATAATCAACATGACAGGAAAATAAAGTTCTTACAATCAGATCGTGGAGGAGAATACTTGAGTCACGAGTTTGGCACACACTTAAGGAAATGTGGAATTGTTTCACAACTCACGCCGCCTGGAACACCTCAGCGTAATGGTGTGTCTGAACGTCGTAATCGCACTCTATTGGATATGGTGTGATTTATGATGTCTCTTACCGATCTACCGCTATAATTTTGGGGTTGTGCTTTAGAGACTGTCGCATTCACTTTAAATAGGGCACCGTCTAAGTCCGTTGAGACGACACCGTATGTATTATGGTTTGGAAAGAAACCTAAGCTGTCGTCTCTAAAAGTTTTGGGATGCGATGCTTATGTCAAGCTCAACCTGAAAAGCTCGAACCCAAAGTGGAAAAATGCGTCTTCATAGGATACCCTAAGGAAACTATTGGGTATACCTTCTACCTCAGATCCGAAGGCAAGATCTTTGTTGCCAAGAATGGATCCTTTTTGAGAAAGAGTTTCTCTCGAAAGAAGTAAGTGGGAGGAACGTAGAACTTGACGAGGTACCTCCTCTTGAACCAGAGAGTAGCACAGCTCAGGAAGATGTTTATTTGGTGCATGCATCGACTAGAGAGGAAGTTAATGATGATGATCATGAAACTTCTGGTCAACTTACTGTTGAACTTCGTAGGTCCACAAGGACACATTCTGCACCAGAGTGGTATGGCAACCCTGTCCTGGAAATCATGTTGTTAGACAATGGTGAACCTTCAAACTATGAAGAAGCGATGGTGGGCCCGAATTCCAACAAATGGCTTGAAGCCATGAAATCTGAGATAGGATCCATGTATGAAAACAAATGTCTTGACGGACCTGCCCGATGATCGGCAAGCCATAGAGAATAAGTGGATCTTTAAGAAGAAGACTGACACGGATGGTAATGTCACCGTCTATAAGGCTCGGCTTGTTGCTAGGGGTTTTCGACAAGTTCAAGGGGTTGACTACGATGAGATCTTCTCACCCGTAGCGAAGCTAAAGTCCGTCCGAATCATGTTAACAATTGCCGCATTCTATGATTACGAGATCTGGCAAATGGACGTCAAAATGGCATTCCTTAGCGGTTTCCTCAAGGAAGAATTGTATATGATGTAGCCGGAAGGTTTTGTCGATCCTAAGAATGCTAACAAAGTATGCAAGCTCCAGCGCTCCATCTATGGGCTGGTGCAAGCATCTCGGAGTTGGAACATTCATTTTATGAAATGATCAAAGCGTTTGGGTTTATACAGACTTATGGAGAAACCTGTATTTACAAGAAAGTGATTGGGAGCTCTGTAGCATTTCTCATATTATATGTGGATGACATACTATTGATGGGAAATGATATAGAACTTTTGGAAAGCATAAAGGCCTACTTGAATAAGTGTTTTTCAATGAAGGACCTTGGAGAAGCTGCTTACATATTAGGCATCAATATCTATAGAGATAGATCGAGACACCTCATTGGTCTTTCAGAAAGCACATACCTTGACAAGATATTGAAGAAGTTCAATATGGATCAGTCCAAGAATGGGTTCTTGCTTGTATTGCAAGGTGTGAGATTGAGCACAGCTCAATGCGCGACCTCGGCAAAAGATAGAGAAAAGATGAGTGTCATCCCCTATGCCTCAGCCATAGGCTCTATTATGTATGCCATGCTGTGTACCAGACCTGATGCGAACCTTGCCTTAAGTTTGGTATGGAGGTACCAAAGTGATCCCGGAATGGAACACTGAACAACGGTCAAGAATATCCTAAAGTACCTAAAAAGGACTAAGGATATTTTTCTCGTTTATGGAGGTGCCAAAGAGCTCATCGTAAAGGGTTATGTTGATGCTAGCTTAGACATAGATCTGGATGACTCCAAGTCACAAACCGGATATGTGTATATCTTGAATGGTGGGGTTGTCAGCTGGTGCAGTTGGAAGCAAAGCGTCATGGTGGGATCTACATGTGAAGCGGAGTACATAGCTGCTTCGGAAGCACCTTAGGAAGGAGTCCAGATGAAGGAGTTTATCACCGACCTAGGAGTGATTCCCAATGCGTCCGGCCCAATGACTCTCTTCTGTGACAACACTGGAGCTATTGCCCTTGCCAACAAGCCCAGGTTTCACAAGAAGACCAGGCACATCAAGATTCGCTTCAACTCCATTCGTGAATATATTCAAGATGGACACATAGATATTTGTAAAGTACATATGGATCTGAATGTCGCAAATCCGTTGACTAAACCTCTTTCACGAGCACAACATGATCAGCACTAGAACTCTATGGGTATTCGATTCATCACAATGTAACTAGATTATTGACTCTAGTGCAAGTGGGAGACTATTTGAAATATGCCCTAGAGGCAATAATAAAATGGTTATTATTATATTTCCTTGTTCATGATAATTGTCTATTGTTCATGCTATAATTGTATTAATCAGAAACCGTAATACATAGACCACATCATGTCCCTAGTAAGCCTGTAGTTGACTAGCTCGTTGATCAATAGATGGTTGTGGTTTCCTAACCACGGACATTGGATGTCTTTGATAATGGGATCACATCATTAGGAGAATGATGTGATGGACAAGACCCAATCCTAAGCATAGCACAAGATCATGTAGTTTGTTTGCTAGAGCTTTTATAATGTTAAGTATCATTTCCTTAGACGATGAGATTGTGCAACTCCCGAATACCGTAGGAATGCTTTGGGTGTATCAAATTTCACAACGTAACTGGGTGGCTATAAAGGTGCACTACATGTATCTTCAAAAGTGTCTGTTGGGTTGGCACGAATCGAGACTGGGATTTGTCACTCCGTATGACGGAGAGGTATCTCTGGGCCCACTCGGTAATGCATCATCATAATGAGCTCAATGTGACTAAGGAGTTAGCCATGGGATCATGCATTACGGAATGAGTAAAGAGACTTACCGGTAATGAGATTGAACGAGATACGGGGATACCGACGACCGAATCTCGGGCAAGTAACATACCGATGGACAAAGGAAATTGTATACGGGATTGATTGAATCCCCGACATCGTGGTTCATCCGATGAGATCATCATGGAACAAGTGGGACCCAATATGGGTATCCAGATCCTGCTGTTGGTTATTGGCCGGAGAGATGTCTCGGTCATGTCTGCATTGTTCCCGAACCCGTAGGGTCTACACACTTAAGGTTCGATGATGCTAGAGTTGTTATGGGAAATTGTATGTGGTTACCGAAGGTTGTTCGGAGTCCCGGATGAGATCCCAGACGTCACGAGGAGTTCCGGAATGGTTCGGAGGTGAAGATATATATATATATATATACATATATATATATATATATATATATATGTATGGGAAGTCCAGTTTCAGTCACTGGAATGGTTTCGGGGGTTATCAGTATTGTACTGGGACCACCGAAAGGTGTCCGCGGGGTCCACCGGGTGGGGCCACCTGCCCCGGACGACTTAGTGGGCTGAATGTGGTAGGGAACCAGCCGCCTAGTCGGCTGGTGCGCCCCCAAGGGCCCAAGGCGCCTAGGGTTGGAAACCCTAGGGGGAGGTGGCGCTTCCCACCTACTTGGGGGGCAAGTCTCCCCCTCCTGACTGCTGCCCGCCCCCCCCCCCTCTAGATGCATCTAGGGGGGCCAGCCCCCTCTCCCCTTCACCCTATAAATAGATGGGGGTGGGAGGGAAGCCGGACCCCTTGCCCTGGCGCAGCCCTCCACCCTCCAACACCTCATCCTCCTCCATAGTGCTTAGCAAAGCCCTGCTGGAGAACCGCAAGCTCCACCACCATGCCGTCATGCTGCCGGAGCTCTCCCTCAACTTCTCACCACCCCCCTTGCTGGATCAAGAAGGAGGAGACGTCCCTGGGCTATGCGTGTGTTGAATGCGGAGGCGTCGTCCGTTCGGCACTTGGATCGGATCTTCCGCAATTTGAATTGCCGCGAGTACGACTCCATCAACCGCGTTCTTGTAACGCTTCCGCTTAGCGATCTTCAAGGGAATGAAGATGCACTCCCTCTCTCTCGTTACTAGTATCTCCTAGATTGACCTTGGTGACACGTAGGATTTTTTTTGAATTATTACTATGTTCCCCAACACATCTAGCATATCATCTAGGTGTGGAATAGGGTGACGATAACACACGGTAATAGCATTGATAGGATGACAATCGGAACACATGCAATATGTACCATCTTTCTTGGGAACAAGGATTATCGTTACGGCACAAGGGCTCAAGCTTTCTCATACCTGGCCATTGTCGATGAGTTGTTTTACTTTCCATTGGATATCCTTAGTTTCCTCGAGGTTGACGCAGTAGGGAACATTGTTAGGAAGGGGTGCTTCGGGGATAAGGTCGATTCGATGGTCGGTGCGTCGTAGTGGAGGTACACCCGGAGGTAGCTCATCGGGGAATATGTCTTGGAATTGCTACAAAAGAGAAGATAACACTAAAGGCATATTGTGAGAGGTGTTAGGTTTTGGTGCCTCGTCTTTGTACAAAAGGACATAGTGCATGACACTTGATGGGTTCTCACACACATCTCTCATCTCACTTTTGGTGGCAAATAGGATGAGATTTTTCTTGTCGCTCATTGTGGAGGCACTAAATTTGGTCTTGTGGCACTCACTCTCTTTTTGCTGGTTCACTCTCTCACTATTCTCTCCCCGATGGGTGGCTTGCTTATTGGTGATCACTTGGCTTGGAGACATAGGTCAAAGTACGTACTCATTTCCCTTCATCTTGAAGCTATAGTGATTCGTTCGCCCGTTGTGAATGACACCTCGATCAAATTTCCATGGTCGCCCAAGAAGAAGGTGGGAAATGGACATTGGAATGACATCACACTCCAAAGTGTCTTCATAAGCTTCGATCTTGAAGGAAACTTGTACCCTATGCTCGACTTGGATAGTGCCGGAGTCGCTTAGCCATTGAACCTTGTAGGGGTGCAGGTGCTTCATCTTGAATAATTGTAGCTCGGAGCATAGTTCTTCACTTGCTAAGTTATGGCAACTCCCTCCATCGATGATGACCTTGACAGACCTTCCATTGATGTCGGCCTTGGTATGGAAGATATGGCATCTTTGGTCTTCTTCTTGTTGATGTTGAAGTGTCAACCCCTTGGAGACAACAAGAGCGGGGCTCGGATCTTCATCACAAAAGACTTGATCATCTTCATCTATGTTCACTTACCGGTGCATGGTCACTTGTCATATGTACCATCGTTGTTGAAGATCATGGTGTGTTTGTTGTTACACACTTGAAGGACTTGTGACCGCGGCCACCGCGTGTGAATCATTTGAAGGAACTTGTCTTGATGGTCTCATCAGTTGGGGTAGATGATGATTAAGCTCTCAGCTTGAAGTTTCTTGTAGTAGGAGGATGACTTGAGGTTGTTGAAGTTTTCTTGTAACTTGACTTGTCGCCGTTGCTTGTAGATGGCTTGGTTGAGGTAGAAGTTGTTGGAGTCATTGAAGCTTGGGTGTTGGAGAAACTGTAGCTCTAGGAAGAGTACTTGGCATACTTGAATTCATCTTGCACTTGCCATTCCGCCTTGGTAGCTTGGTGCACTAGCTCGATGAGGTTCGAGTATGGTTGGAAGTCGGCAATCTTCTTGATAGGATGATTGAGTCCATTCAAGAAATGTGCCATAGTTTGATCATAATCTTCCGTGACATTGGCTCGTATCATGGCAATCTCCATTTCCTTGTAGTATTCTTCAACACTCTTGGTTCCTTGCTTGAGGAGTTGGAGTTTCTTGAACAGATCGCGGTTGTAGTAGGTCGACACGAAACGTGCTCTCATGACATCGTTCATTTGCGCTTGATAGTTCCTCTCTTGAACTTCTTTGCGAAGCACTTCTTATTGCTCGCGCGTTTGACCATTGCGGTCGGTGAAGGCGCGATTTTTGTTGTGAAGGGTGTGTTGGGCCTCAAGTGCTTGTGCTTCACGCCGTTGTTGTTGTTGTCGGAGCGCCTCGGCGTCTTGCCCTTCTTGATGTTGGCGCGCCCGCTCTTCCTCTTGTCGGTGTAGGCGTTGCCATTCTTGTGCTTGCGCCAAGGTAGCTTGGTTTTGGCGATGTCGATGTTCGTGAGAAGCGGTGTCAGGAAGAGGAATGCGGTTTGCTTGACATTCATGATGTGCAGCTCGACGAAGAGTGTTGGATGTCGGTGTACTTGACCCAGAAATGGTATCGTCGGAGTGTCGACTCGAGCGGCTCCGTCTTGAGTAGGACAACGAGGTAAAAGAGCGGTTGACCATCATGGTTCGAATATCCTCCTTGAGAGATGCCATGGATGTGTCGAAGTAGTCTCCTATATGTTGCTCGGTTTGTCGTAAGTTGGAGGCGAGGTTGTCGATGCATTCGTTCATTGCTTGTTGCTCTTGATGCAAAGCTCTTTGTGCACCAATGCGATGGCTATTTGTGACGTAGGAGGACATGTGGTCGTCTTGCTCGATGAAGAGTTTGTTGGTAGAATTACTTGGCCTATCAATCATTCCAAGCAAATATGTGAGTGGGAGAAAGAGAAGAACTTATACCAAATGTACCTTGACCGATGTTGAAGATGGATTAATGATCACTCAAATGTGGAAAAAGGAAATAGCACAATTGGTACCAATTCTTGTCGGTTTCTCACACCTACACAAGTAAAAGATTATCGTGGAGCTCGGTTAGGATGGTGGCACACAATTTGATGCAATTGTTAGTGAGCTTCAATAATGTTGGAAAAGAGTCACAAATTTGCAAATGCAACAAGTAGACCAATAGCAAGAAATGGTACATGGGGACGCACACACGGAGAGATAAATGGGGTCGTGCAACCAAGGAATGAGCCAAAATGTGGAATCCACGAAAATGCTCTTGTTGCACAACACTAGAGAGATGCTAGCACGATTGCACAATAGGTGGATACGAAGACTTGTGCACAACCTACTAAGCAAAAATGCAACGACTTCTATCCCAAGTATGCTCTGTGTATGGTATTCCGATGATATGATCTAAGATGATCGAGCATGACAATCTTAATGTAATATGATGCTATGGTTCTTGCTTAAAAGCTCTTTGCTTATCTTTCCCTTTTGCTTAAAAGCTTGTTTGGCTCTTTCTCTTTTGAACTCTTTTCTCATGCAAAACTTCTCGAACCAAGATAGAAATTGTGTATGCTATGACAACCTTGTGACACAAAAGATGATACCAAGATATGTACCAAGATGATATGGGAAGTATGACCACTAATGTGCACAAGTGACGTTGTCGGCAATACTCAAAGGCTAGTTTCGATAGGGAAGATACGCAAAATTTGGCTATGGTGGTTATCAATGTAATGGCAAGAATGTATAATGATGGGATATCACGATACCAAGATGAGGTTACCGTTCTTGCATACGTGTAGCAACCCGACCTCAGATGGTCAAGTCTCTGTGCTTCAGTGTCATCCTTGGATCGGTAATGCTGACACACACAGTACTCGAGGATTTATAACAGAGTAGAAATCACACACTTATTACATCGAAAAGTCTCCAAAGAGAACTTATTACAATAATATGGCTTAAGGCCATCTAATGTGATAACATCGGAAGGCTTGGAAGATAAAGTGAGTCCATCAACTCCAACAGCATAGCTGAGCTGCACTGCAACGACCTAACGAACCTTACTCCTCGTCTGAAAAGTCTGCAACATAATACATTGCAGCCCGAAATGGGTCAGCACATGGAATATGCTGGCAATGTAACACAGTAGAGCAGAAATAGAATAATGCTATCACTATATGCATATATGGCTGGTGGAAAGCTCTATGGTTACAGTTTTTGCGAAAAGCCAATTTTTCCCTACAACAAAGGAATAGATTTTAATTTAACTATCATGGTAGTTGAAACATCATTGAGAAGGTTCCTCCAACTCAATCCCAATTAAAGTGATTAACAACCCAACAATATTAATTAAACATGATGAGATACATGTGATAACCCAAGTACTAGATACTCAAGAATTGTCCATAACCGGGGACACGGCTAACCATGATTAGATTGTACACTCTGCAGAGGTTTGCGCACTTTTCCCCACAAGACTCGATCTCCTCCGTTGGATTTCTCGCACTACAGGGTGTTTGAGAAACGGATGACCGAGACACAGTCTTTCAAAAACATTAACTCTCTACTCCGGACAGACCATACCAAACCTACATCCCACTACCTGCTGATCTGCCTCTTCAAGAGCTTCATGTAACTTACTCAACTATGCTAGAGCCCATAATAGCTTGTGGCTGCACACGGAAGTTTCTAGCATGAATCATCTCAGTTCCCTTTGAGCCTAGGTGGCGGTCCATAGGAAGATCACACGGGTACTCCAGGATTTCCAAAAAATACAGGTAACACTGGGTACTCCAGGTGCCTCAATCCACCCAGTTGTTTGATTAAGTTGCCACCTTAAGTTGAACCATTAATTTAACAATCTCACATCTGTCATGGATATCACTCAAACCCAAACCATGTCTACGAGCATAGCATATCATAGTCTATAAGCAACACGTAGAGTAACTCCCAAGGGTTTGAATGTAATAGGGCAATAGGTTCTACCTCATCAACTACTTCCCAACCCGCAAGTTAATGACATCCTAATCATGCAATGTTTGAGGATTCGAACTAATGCATAAAACCTGGGTGATAATGGAATATGATCAAAGTGTTACTTGCCTTGCTGACGATCTGCGAAACCTAGGGACTCGGAGTAGCACGCTTCACACTCCGGGTGTTCTATCGCAAGCAAACCATAGCATACATAAGTAACAAGCTATGATGCACAAGCAAAACTCAAATAAAAGAGGTTGACCAGAAAGTTCAAATTCAGAACTCTGGTTCGCAAAAAGAATCAAATCAAACGGAGCAACGAAACTCAAACGGCGAAAGAAAGAAGCTTCATTTACTAATCTAAAACTAGGTAAAATTTTACAGTAGGGAAAACTTGTTTGAGTTGGTTAAACGGAAAGAGGGTTTCAAGACGAAACTCCAGGCGCTTGAATCGCCTGATTCCGACTAACGAGCGAAAAGATAAACAGAAACTAAGATCGGATCAGAAATCGCAATCAGAAAAAATCGTGGATTAAATCCGATAAAAGAAAACTGACGAACAGACTAACGAACGAGCGTTCATTAGTTGTATCTAACGGGCGAAGAACCATTCGTTAAAACGAACGTTCGGACGAACGTCCGCTAACTAGTAGAACCAAGAAAAACCAGCGATCCGAAAAAAACGAATCTAGGGTTTTCAAAAAAACCAAACGGTTTTAGAAAGAAAACCGGCGGCGAGGCGCGGCGGCTACCTCCGGCGGGAGATCCGGCGAGGCGGGGCAGCGGTGGGGCGGCGACTTGCGGGGCGGCAGCGCTCGGCGGCAGGCGGCGGCGAAGCGGCGCGGTAGGCGGCGGCAGCTGCGGCTAGGCGGCGGCGGCGGTGGTGGTGTTGGGGCGGCGGGGCGGCGGTATATAAAGGGCGGGGGCGGGGCGGCTTGGAGGAGGGGGCAAGGCGCGGCGGCGGAGAGGAGTCCGGCTCGGACTCCTTGTCCGAGTCGGCGGCGGCGGCGGCGCGCGCGCGCGCAGGAGGCGGCGGCGGCGGCCTGGCACGGCGGCGTGGCGCGGCTGGGCCTTAGGCCCAGTCGGCGCGGGAACTTTTTTTTAAATAATTCCGCCGACGGAAGAAAAATCCTAGAAAAATAAATAAAAATCTAAAAATGCCAAAACAAATTTTCACCGCCTAAATAAAATATTTAGGACGAGGTGAACATTTTCTTGGCCCTAAAGTGCAATTTTGAAAATGTGCAATTTTTCTAATGCAAATAAAATCTGAATAAAACCAAATAAAATCCAATAAATGATTTTAATATTTTTCCTCCAATATTTCAATTATTTCGGAGAAGTCATATTATCTCCACTCATTTGACTTAATATGAAATACTTCGGAGAGAAAAATTATTAAAATCAAAATCCTCGTTTCATTATTTGATAAAAATCAAATATGAAAACAGAAAAATCCCCAACTCTCTCCGTGGGTCCTTGAGTTGCTTGGGATTTCGAGGATTGCAGAACTGGAATGCAATAAAACATGATATGCATGGATCATCTATGTATAACATTCCAAATTGAAAATTTGGGATGTTACAAACCTACCCCCCTTAAGATGAATCTCGCCCTCGAGATTCGGGCTGGCTAGAAAATAGGTGTGGGTGCTCTTTGCGGAGATCATCCTCTCATTCCCAGGTGGCTTCGTCCTTGGTATGGTGGCTCCACTGAACTTTACAAAACTTGATAACCTTACTTCGGGTGATTCTGCTGGCAAACTCCAGAATCTTAACTGGTTTCTCCTCATAAGTCAAATCACTGTCCAACTGAATCGCCTCCAAGGGTACTGTATCTCTTAATGGTATATCCGCCATCTCAGCATGACACTCCTTTAGCTGTGAAACGTGGAACACATTGTGAACTCCTGACAATCCTTCGGGCAATTCCAACTTGTAGGCAACTTCTCCCATCCGTTCCAAAATGCGATACGGTCATACAAATCTCGGGGCTAACTTTCCTTTAACTCCAAAATGTTTCACTCCTCGCAAGGGAGATACTCGCAGATATGCTCTTTCTCCAATTTCTAAGTTACCTCCTTGCGTTTTGAGTCTGCATAACTCTTCTGCCTGGACTGAGCAATCTTCAGTCGGTCTCGGATCAAATTTACCTTCTCCTCAGACTCCTTGATCAAGTTTGGTCCAAACAACTGTCGGTCTCCTACCTCGTCCCACATTAACGGTGTTCTGCATCTTCGTCCATACAGGGCTTCAAACGGTGCCATCTTCAAACTGGCTTGATAGCTATTGTTGTAGGAAAACTTTGCGTATGGCAAATTGTCATCCCAACTAGATCCATAATCTAGTGCACAGGCTCTCAACATGTCCTCCAAAATTTGGTTCACTCTCTCGGTCTGTCCATCTGTCTGCGGGTGAAAAGCTGTACTGAACTCTAACCTTGTTCCCAAAGTCTGATGTAACTGATGCCAGAACTTTGAAGTAAACTGTGTTCCTCTATCTAATACAATGGTCCTCGGAACTCCATGCAGACATACGATCCTGGACATATATATCTTGGCCAACTTTGCACTTGTATAGGTGGTTTTCACTGGGATGAAGTGAGCTACTTTGGTTAAGCGATCAACTACTACCCATATGGAATCGTATCCTGCTTTGGTCCTGGGCAATCCGGTGATAAAGTCCATGCCCAGTTTATCCCACTTCCATTCCGGTATCGGCATAGGCTGTAACAATCCTGCTGGCTTCTGATGTTCTGCCTTAACTTTCTGACATACATCACATATGGCTACATACTCGGCAATATCCTTCTTCATACCAGTCCACCAGAAACGTTCCTTCAAATCCAAATACATCTTGGTGTTTCCGGGGTGTATCGAGTATGGTGAGTCATGGGCCTCTTGAAGTATTAACTTCCTGATCTCCTGGTTATTGGGCACATAAACTCGGTCCTCAAACCATAGGGTATCATGCTCATCTTCACGAAAACCTTTGGCCTTTCCTTTGCTCATCTTCTCCTTTATCTCAGCAATCTCCTTGTCCTCTTTCTGGGCTTCCTGAATCTTGTCCAGCAATGTCGACTGGACCTCCATTGTTGCAATAAATCCTCTAGGAACAATCTCCAATCGAAGTTCCATGATGTCCTCTACTAATTCCTTCGGCAGTCCCTTACTTTCAAGGATATTAGCATAACTCTTCCGGCTCAAAGCGTCTGCTACGACATTGGCCTTTCCTGGATGATAGTGTAGTTTCATGTCATAATCCTTTATAAGCTCCAACCATCTCCTCTGTCGAAGGTTCAGTTCCTTCTGGGTGAAAATGTACTTCAAACCCTTGTGATCCGTGTACACATCACAACGGTTTCCAATAAGGTAATGTCTCCAAGTCTTCAACACATGCACTACGGCTGCTAGCTCCAAATCATGCATGGCATAATTCAACTCATGAGGTTTTAGTTGTCGTGAGGCATACGAAACAACTCTTCCGTCCTGCATAAGCACACATCGAAGTCCTAAGCGAGAGGCGTCGCAATACACTTGGAACTCCTTATGTATATCTGACAGTACTAGCACTGGGGCCATAGTCAAACGTTTCTTCAACTCCTGGAAACTTGCTTCACAATCTTCTGTCCATTTAAACTTGGTATCCTTCTTCAACAGTTCAGTCATTGGCTTTGCAATCTTGGAAAAATTCTTGATGAATCTCCGGTAGTATCCTGCGAGTCCAAGAAAACTGCGGATCTCGCTAACTGAAACGGGTGCCAACCATTCAGTGACTGATTGAATTTTGCTGGGGTCTACTTCTATACCTTCTCCCGATATAACATGTCCAAGGAACCCGACTTCCTTCAACCAAAATTCGCATTTGCTAAACTTAGCATACAACTGGTGTTCCCTGAGTTTCTTGAGAACTAAGCGCAAATGCTCCTTGTGCTCCTCCTCGTTCTTCGAGTATACCATAATATCGTCAATAAACACCATAACAAACTTGTCCAAATACTCCATGAACACCTTGTTCATCATGCTCATGAAATAGGCAGGGGCGTTAGTCAGTCCAAACGACATGACCGTGTACTCGTATAATCCATATCGCGTTGTGAACGCCGTCTTTGGTATGTCCTTCTCTCGTATCTTCAACTGATGATACCCAGATCGCAAATCGATCTTCGAAAACACTTTAGCTCCTTGTAACTGATCAAACAGATCGTTGATCATCGGCAGTGGGTACTTGTTCTTAATCGTCACTTCATTCAATGCTCGATAATCAACAACCATCCTCAGGGATTTATCCTTCTTCTCAACCAAAAGTACTGGGGCTCCCCAAGGTGATGAACTTCTTCGGATATATCCTTTCTCCAATAACTCCTTGATCTGTTTCTTAATTTCTTCCAGATCATTTGTGGGCATCCGATAGGGTCTCTTGGATATTGGTCCTGTTCCTGGTAACAGCTCTATCAAAAACTCAATGTCTCTATCCGGTGGCATGCCTGGTAACTCCTCTGGAAAAACATCCGAGTAATCCTTCACTACAGGCACTTCCTCCTGAACAACTCCCGTAAGGGCATTCACTCGACTCCTCCTAGGCACATGCCTAGACACATACTTAATCCTTTTTCCTTCCGGGGTGGTGAGATAAATCGACTTACTAACACAGTCAATGCTTCCTCCAAACTTTGACATCCAGTCCATACCCAATATCACATCCAGTCCTTGTGACTCCAAGATAATTAGGTCGGACGGAAAAACATGTGTACCAATGGTTAAGGGTATCTGGTCACACCATCGGCTGGCCATATATTCTGCTCGGGTGAACTTACTAAAAGAGGGGTCCTAAGGGTTTGGGTTGGTAGTTTAAACTTATCCACGAATCCCCTTGATATGTATGAATGCGATGCACCAGTATTGAAAAGAACAAGAGCGGTAAATGTCTTAACCAAAAACTTACCTATTATCGCGTCCCGCTGCTCTTCAACCTCCTCCACATTAACGTGGTTCACTTGTCCTTTGTTGAATGGATTTGGCTTCTTCCCAGCACTCCCATTTCCATTTCCATTCTTTCCTTCAAGGCACTCCGTGGCGTAGTGTCCAGTCTTCCCGCACTTGAAACACGTAACATGACTTAAGTCCCTTTTGGCGGGTGTGGCTGGGTTGGGGCGGTTATGATTGTTGTTAGCTCCGTTCCCATTCCCATTCTTAGCACTACTATGGTTATGTGATCCTCCTCCAGCGTGATTGTGACCTCCATGGGTATGAACAAATCCTCTCGAGTTCGGGGTTAGGCGAGGTTTCTGCTGAGCTCCTGAGTTATACTTCCCTTGTCCATACTTCCTCTTGCGGCTCTCAATATGATGTTGCTTCCCTTCAATCATAAGAGCCTTATCTACCAACTCCTGGTAGTTGTTGAAGGTTGCTACCATCAACTGCATACTCATCTCATCATTCAGCCCTTCCATAAACTTCTCCTGTTTCGCTGCATCTGTGGCCACATCATCAGGGGCATAGCGAGATAACTTGCTAAACTCATCCACGTACTGAGCCATAGTACGGTTCCCCTGGCGTAGGTTGCGAAACTCCCAGTTCTTCATCTGCATAGCTCCAGTTGAGACATGGGCGGTGCGGAAAGCTTGCTGAAACTGGTCCCAAGTGACATTGGCTATTGGAAAAGTGGTTGTGTAATTCTCCCACCATGAGGCTGCTGGTCCATCCAATTGATGTGCGGCAAAGCGCACCTTCTCAGCATCTGTGCAACCTGCGGTGGTCAACTCCCTTCCAATTCGGCGTAACCAATCATCAGCAACTATAGGCTCAGTGCTACTGGAAAACACCGGTGGCTGTAACCTTATAAAACGAGCTAGGTTGTCCACTAGCGGTGGGTTGTAGTTGTTGTTTCCCTGGTTCTGAACTAGCAATTGCATCAACGTATTCTGCTGTTGGATCAACTGGGTGAGCTCCGGTGGGAAGGTAAAACCGGTGTCACGTCTCGGAGGCATCTGATGGGTTTTAGATGGAAGAGATTAGAATAGAAGAGGGGTCTAATTAGAAGGCACTACCCATATGCACATGAGACAAACACAATCATTTCACTCAATCAATCAAGCAAGGGCATACAATGGTCTAGAACTATCGCAAAAGTGCTCACTACCACTATATACATGGGGGAATACTAGTGATATATGGTAGTCATCTAGAAATTTAGATCGGTGGAAGACTCCATGATGTCTGCTCCAGTTTCGTCTTCAAAGTCATCATCACTAGGGTCAGAGTCGGTGTCGTCGATGATGATGTAGTCCTCGAGGCATATTTCCTTGGGTTCTTCTTCTTCTGCTATTGGTGCTGGTCCTCCCATGAATACTCCGATCTTCTTGACTAGGTCGTCATTCTTCTCCAGTAGTGTCTTGATTTCCTCCTCATATCCATCGCGGGTAGACTTGAGTTCTTCCTCTAGCTCGATGATCCTAGTCTTCGCCTTCTTCAAGTCCATCATGTCCGCACACATCTGGTTCTCCTGACGTCGAATGTGCTGGTTTAACTCCTGGATGAAAGCTGCAATGGATCTATCCTTCCTGGTGTTGATTACTTCCCATTGCTCGTCTCGGCGCCCACATATTTGGTAAATAGTGTCCTTAAGCTCCCTGTTGTAAACTTCTCCAATGCGTCCCATGGTGATGTGAGCTGCCATACTCTTTCCTAAACTCCAGGTTGGTGCGTCGAAGGAAAATTCTATGGCTTTAGAAGTTGGCGAGAACGTCCTTCCTGGAACTTGTACTTGAATCATCCAGCGCTCCTCTTCAGGTAAAGTGGCGTTGTACGTCCCGGTGAAGCTTGGTATTCCAATGTTCAAGTACCTAGTGACTTCCTTCAAGTGGCGTCCAAAAGGTGTGTCTTCATCCGGTTGTGCAAACTTGTTCTTCATCTCCGTCATCCTAAAGAGTAGAAAATGGAGAGGAGTCAGAAATGAGAAGAGAAGTGTGACCTAGGGTTTATCTTAGTGGTCGTGTCCTACACTCAGCGTGTGCTCTGATACCATCTTGTAGCGACCCGACCTCAGATGGTCAAGTCTCTGTGCTTCAGTGTCATCCCTGGATCGGTAATGCTGACACACACAGTACTCGAGGATTTATAACAGAGTAGCAATCACACACTTATTACATCGAAAAGTCTCCAAAGAGAACTTATTACAATAATATGGCTTAAGGCCATCTAATGCGATAACAGCGGAAGGCTTGGAAGATAAAGTGAGTCCATCAACTCCAACGGCATAGCTGAGCTGCACGGCAACGACCTAACGAACCTTACTCCTCGTCTGAAAAGTCTGCAACATAATACGTTGCAGCCCGAAACGGGTCAGCACATGGAATATGCTGGCAATGTAACACAGTAGAGCAGAAACAGAATAATGCTATCACTATATGCATATATGGCTGGTGGAAAGCTCTATGGTTACAGTTTTTGCGAAAAGCCAATTTTTCCCTACAACAAAGGAATAGATTTTAATTTAACTATCATGGTAGTTGAAACATCATTGAGAAGGTTCCTCCAACTCAATCCCAATTAAAGTGATTAACAACCCAACAATATTAATTAAACATGATGAGATACATGTGATAACCCAAGTACTAGATACTCAAGAATTGTCCATAACCGGGGACACGGCTAACCATGATTAGATTGTACACTCTGCAGAGGTTTGCGCACTTTTCCCCACAAGACTCGATCTCCTCCGTTGGATTTCTCGCACTACAGGGTGTTTGAGAAACGGATGACCGAGACACAGTCTTTCAGAAACATTAACTCTCTACTCCGGACAGACCATACCAAACCTACATCCCACTACCTGCTGATCTGCCTCTTCAAGAGCTTCACGTAACTTACTCAACTATGCTAGAGCCCATAATAGCTTGTGGCTGCACACGGAAGTTTCTAGCATGAATCATCTCAGTTCCCTTTGAGCCTGGGTGGCGGTCCATAGGAAGATCACACGGGTACTCCGGGATTTCCAAAAAATACAGGCAACACTGGGTACTCCAGGTGCCTCAATCCACCCAGTTGTTTGATTAAGTTGCCACCTTAAGTTGAACCATTAATTTAACAATCTCACATCTGTCATGGATATCACTCAAACCCAAACTCTACGAGCATAGCATAGCATAGTATATAAGCAACGCGTAGAGTAACTCCCAAGGGTTTGAATGTAACAGGGCAATAGGTTCTACCTCATCAACTACTTCCCAACCCGCAAGTTAATGACATCCTAATCATGCAATGTTTGAGGATTGGAACTAATGCATAAAAACTGGGTGATAATGGAATATGATCAAAGTGTTACTTGCCTTGCTGACGATCTGCGAAACCTAGGGACTCGGAGTAGCACGCTTTGCACTCCGGGTGTTCTATCGCAAGCAAACCATAGCATACATAAGTAACAAGCTACAATGCACAAGAAAAACTCAAATAGAAGAGGTTGACCAGAAAGTTCAAATTAAGAACTCTAGTTCGCAAAAAGAATCAAATCAAACGGAGCAACGAAACTCAAACGGCGAAAGAAAGAAGCTTTGTTTACTAATCTGAAACTAGGTCAAATTTTACAGTAGAGAAAACCTGTTTGAGTTAGTTAAACGGAAAGAGGGTTTCGAGACGAAACTCCAGGCGCTTGAATCGCCTGATTCCTACTAACGAGCGAAAAGATAAACAGAAACTAAGATCGCATCAGGAATCGCAATCAGAAAAAATCGCGGATTTAATCCGATAAAAGAAAATTGACGAATAGACTAATGAACAAGTGTTCGTTAGTTGTATCTAACGGGCGAAGAACCATTCATTAAAACGAACGTTCGGACGAACATCCGCTAACTAGAAGAACCAAGAAAAACCAGCGATCCAAAAAAACGAATCTAGGGTTTTCAAAAAAATTGTACGGTTTTAGAAAGAAAACCGGCCGCGGGGCGCGGCAGCTACCTCCGGCGGGAGATCCGGCGAGGCGGGGCAGCGGCGGGGCGGCGACTTGCGGGGCGGCGGCGGCGGCTGCGGCGGCTAGGCGGCGGTGAAGCGGCGCGGCAGGCGGCGCCGGCTGCGGCTAGGCGGCGGTGGTGGTGGTGATGTTGGGGCGGCGGGGCGGCGGTATATAAAGGGCGGGGGCGGGGTGGCTTGGAGGAGGGGGCAAGGCGCGGCGGCGGAGAGGAGTCCGGCTCAGACTCCTTGTCCGAGTCGGCGGCAGTGGCGGTGCACGCGCGCAGGAGGCGGCGGCGGTGGCCTGGCACGGCTCGGCCTTAGGCCCAGTCGGCGCGGGAACTTTTTTTTTAAATAATTCCACCGACGGAAGAAAAATCCTAGAAAAATAAATAAAAATCTAAAAATGCCAAAACAAATTTTCACCGCCTAAATAAAATATTTAGGACGAGGTGAACATTTTCTTGGCCCTAAAGTGCAATTTTGAAAATGTGCAATTTTTCTAATGCAAATAAAATCCGAATAAAACCAAATAAAATCCAATAAATGATTTTTAATATTTTTCCTCCAATATTTCAATTATTTCGGAGAAGTCATATTATCTCCATTCATTTGACTTAATATGAAATACTTCGGAGAGAAAAATAATTAAAATCAAAATCCTCGTTTCATAATTTGATAAAAATCAAATATGAAAACAGAAAAATCCCCAACTCTCTCCGTGGGGTCCTTGAGTTGCTTAGGATTTCGAGGATTGCGGAACTGGAATGCAATAAAACATGATATGCATGGATGATCTATGTATAACATTCCAAATTGAAAATTTGGGATGTTACAATATGGTATGGTGTCCAAATGGTGGAGTGGTTGTGTCGATGACGAATCCGTGGCGAAGATGAGCGGTGGTGATGTTGATGTTGAACCATCCCTAAGTAGCCGAAACACGTTAGGAAACGGAAACCGTGACTTAAATTCTCAAAGCAAAATGTGTCAAAATTGTGTCGTAGTGTGAAACGAGTAAGCAATGGTGGTTGCGGAAAGCGGTGGTGGTATCGGGATGCGTATGTGGAAGTGGAATGGGTATTGGAGTGCGTATGCGGAGGTGGAGGTGAATAGCTGGTGGTGGCAGAACTGAACTTTTTCAGTTTTGTTAGGTAACGTCGGACGTACGGTGGATGTCGGACGACCGGTGATCAGATGTCCAGAGGTTGGCGGACATCCAATGCCTCGGCGATTTTGGGCAAGGGATGAACAACGAGGGTTCGAGGTGGAGGTGGAAAAATTGGTCAAATCCAAGCAATTTTGTGGATGGAAATGGTGGCGATGATGGGGGGAAAGCTAGATCCACTCGTGGCAAAGCAAATGCATGGATCAAATCCAACAAAACTTCATCACACCAACAAATCACAAAAAAAATTGGGGCTATTTTTGGTGGGGATTTTCAAAATTTGGGAAGAACAAAACAAAATCAAGCTAGCAAACAAGGGGAAGGGGCTCCAAATACGTGATCAACGTTGATGAGGACATCAATACCATTGTTACACCCATAGCCGCTGCTGCTATACATACTAGACAAATTACTAGAGCTCGCGCAGGCCAATTGAATTATCAGGTACTTTTGTTTCTTGGTAACGATTCTAATGTTCATGAGAATATGATGCTGCCTAAATTGGATACATTTGTTTTGCTTACAAATGAAGGGCCTACCTTGGACAAGAAAGATGAACCTTGGAGCAAGTTCAAGCATGGAGATGATGGCTTGCGCAAGGGGAACAAGAACGAAGTTACAACTAATGATTCCAGGACTTTGAAGCCACCATAATGAGTGCATGAAGCCTTGGACAAAATATACAAGATGCCACTTCATAAGTTTCGTCCAGAGGCTATTCTAGGTGTCGGGTCACCTTATTTTTTGGCCAGGCCCATGTAATTTCGAAATACTTGATTATAGGCAGTTTTTAGAGTCTGTATGTGTGGGGAAACAAGAGTTAGGGTTGGTTTCGGGCCCCTCCTCCAAGGGCCACGAAATTCCCCCGTCTCTCCTCCATATATACAGTCCTTTGGGCATCGTTTAGACTTTGGGTTTTGTTTAGATTAAAAGTTCATCATTGCTACAACTTCGCGTACTTCGTTTGTGTTCAACGACCAGACCAAGACGTCACAGAACCCCACCTTGATCAATAAAGCTTTCCTCTTATATTCGCAATATCCAGATTGCAATCTTAGTTTCTTGCTTGTTCTTTGTTTGCCAGCATGAAACAGACCTTCGTGGTCAGTTTGATCATGCTCCGTCGTGGTCAATAACCTCTTGGAGTTGGTTTAGCAATTGCTAAGGAGCGATGTCCTCGCACGTTCGTCGTCGGATCGTCAAAGTCGACTTCCTCCAAAATGATAGCCACCATCTCATCGAAAGACGGGAGACCTTTGCCTCTATCAAGTGGTATCAGATTTTACAGTTTTTCGTAGTTTAGATCAAGTTTGTTCTTCATACCTACAGTCCACGAAAAAAAGGCAAAAAAAATTTAGGGTTAGTTCATCATATCCGAACTAGTTTGAGCCTCTACATAGTTTTTTTCAGTATTTTGCTTTGTTGAATTTGCGGTTGCATCGTCGTGTCTAGTTGCTGGCCTTGGAGTCTAGTCTTTTAGAGTTTTGAGTTCTGGTCTAAAGTTGTCACACCGCCGCCGCACCATCATCATCGCCCCTGCCATGTACCACCACCGCTTAGCCGCCACTGATACGTCTCCATATACCATCACCAATCGGTATCCATATACCACCACCAATCTGTATCCATATACCACCACTAATATGTATCCATATACCACCACCACTGCCATATCCTATCACCATATATCCACCACCAAGCTGAGTTCCTTTCATATTAGGTTTGTTTTCGAGATCCATCTAATTTCCGGTTTGTGTTTCCTTGCCTGAGTAGGTTTCGGCAAAAATATTTTTTCCATATCCTATTTTTAGGCTTTTCTGAGTCTTTGGAGCCATGTGCCATCATAGTGATTTTCTGTCGCACTTTTTCGTCGTCGCTGCCCTGATTTTCAAAAACAAGTCAAAAAAAATCGTGCCCATCTTGTCAGTTTGACCTGGGAAGAGTTTTGAGACACTCGCCATTATAGTGATTTTTTCTAAAAAAAAATAGGAGCGCAAAAAAAACAGAGCAAAAAAATTTAATTTCCAGAGTCTGCTTTTCCCTTGTTTACGTGCAGTGCCGTGATTTTGTTAGTGTTCTAGGCTCGCGTCTCTAGCACGGTCTAGCCTATGACCAGCACAGTACCGTTGTTGAGCGTTTATTCAACTTTGCATCTCTGAATTGATTATTGCTAATATTTTTGCTACCATATTATAAGGCTTCCTAGGTCCACATGAATCTACGTTGTCCATTTGACTCTCCCTGGTAATCGCTCTATCCAAGCTTTGATAGTTTTGACTACATCGGTTACCGATCACCGCCTGCTACTGGGTAAGAACTGGTAAGAATTTGAGATTTGCTTGACGGATTTGTGACACCCACCACCACCACTTGTTAGTCTTCTGTAGGATCATATTCTTATGTGTTTCTATTGCTGCTAACCATAGCAGGATCACAAGCCGACGAGATTGACTAGGAGAACTTGACGAACAAGGAGCTTCATGATAAGTTTCAACAAATGATGAGTAGGTAGGTGCAAGATGTGCTAAACAGATTTAAAGAGGTCATGGAGAAGATAGATGGCATGGAGAAGACGTTCGAAACAAAGCTCGATAACAAGTTTACTGAATTGCTTTCACGTTTTCCACCACCACTGCCTGCTACACCTACCGCACCTCTACAATAACAATAACAACAACAACAACAACAACAACAACAACAACAATAACAACAACAATAACAACAACGTCGCCTTCCAAATCAAGTGGGACAAGCACAACATGTTCCCATTGACCCTGGAAAAAATTCTGGTGCCATTGTTGATGCTTTTGTAGCTCCTACTGCTACTGCAGAGGTGGAGGACCATTACAAGGATGATGTTGATCAAAATCAGAACTACATGCAACCACCTGCACCACCACCACCAGGTCGTCCTCAGGTATATCATAGCAACGGTAGGGCTGCACCACCACCTGATGTACGAGATCATGACCTTTTTCCTAAACTGAAATTGAATATTCCACCATTTGAGGACAGATATGTTCCTGACATATATATTACTTGGGAGTTATAAACTGAACAACATTTACATGTTTACAATATCCCGAGGAGAGACGTGTTCCTGCTGCTGTTTGTGCTTTCACTAGTTTTGCATGTGTTTGGTGGTCTCAACATTGCGATTATATCCTATTCTAGCTACTTGGGCTGTTTTGAAAACTCCTATGCATACTCGTTGGGTTCCACCATACTATCAACATGAATTACTTCAAAAATTGCAGCGCTTAAGACAAGGAAAAAAATCTGTAGAAGAATATTATCAGGAATTACAAACTGGCATGATTAGATGTGGTATTGTTGAGGAGAATGAAGCAATGATTGCACGTTTTATGGGTGGATTAAATAGAGAGATTCTGACCATTCTAGAGTATAAGGAGTATATTAATATCACTCGTTTATTCCATCTTGCTTGTAAAGCTGAACGTGACGTGTAGGATAGACAGGCATTGGCGCGGACTAACTTTTCTGCAGGTCGACCTTCATCATGGACACCGCGTGCATCCTCTACTTCCACACATTCTACTACACCGACACCTCCATCAGCTGTTACCTCCAGCCGTGATACAAGGAAGCAGGCACAACCACCATTATCTGCCAAGAGCACACCTATCGGGCCTGCACAGTGTTATTCTTTTTCCATGGCATCAACAGGGCACACAAGTGATATTATTTGTCATCGTTGTAAGGGAATAGGACATTTGGAGAGAGAATGCAAATATCAGCGTGTGATGATTGCTACTGAGGTTGGTGGGTATGAGTCCGCTAGTGACTATGATGAGGAGACTTTGGCTCTTATTACACGTGAAGAACACGGTGGAGATGATTCAGATCATGAGACGCAATACATGGCTCCTGAAGATGCTGACAGGTATGAATGTTTAGTTTCTCAACGTGTTTTGAGTGTGCAGGTCACACAAGCTAAGCAAAATTAGAGGCATAATTTGTTCCATACAAAGGGAGTTGTGAAGGAACGTTCTGTTCGTGTCACCATAGATGGAGGGAGCTACAACAACTTGGCTAGCATGGAGATGGTGGAGAAGCTATCTCTCACGACAAGACCACATCCACATCCTTACTACATCCAATGGTTCAACAACAGCGGCAAAGTTAAGGTAACATGTACTGTTCGTGTGCATTTTAGTATCTCTACATATGATGATTATGTTGATTGTGATGTGGTACCCATGCAAGCATGTTCCTTATTACTTGGTAGACCATGGCAATTTGATAAAAAATATGTACACCATGGTAGAAATAATCAGTATACTCTTGTTCATAAGGATAGCCATATTACTTTGTTTCCTATGACTCCCGAATCCATTTTTAAAGATGATATTAAAAGAGCTAATAAAGCAAAACAGGAGAAAAATAAGAGTGAAAATTAGATTGTGGCAAAAGAATTTGAGCAACAAATGAAACCTAATAATAAACCATCTAGTGTTGCTTTTGAAATTAAATTGAAAAGTGCATGTTTACTTGCAACAAATTCTGATATTGATGAGCTACATTTCAGCAAATATGTTTGCTATGCTTTTGTGTGCAAAGAGGTATTATTTTCATTCGAGGACGTGCCTTCCTCTTTGCCCCCTGCTGTCAGTAACATTTTGCAGGAGTTCGCTGACGTCTTCCCACAAGATGTGCCACCGGGATTACCACCTATTCGAGGGATTGAGCAGCAAATTGACTTAATTCCCGGTGCATCGCTACCCAACCGTGCAACATACTGTACCAATCCAGAGGAGATGAAGGAGATTATGCCTCAAGTACAGGAGCTGCTCGACAAAGGTTACATACGTGAATCTCCTAGTCCTTGTGCTCTTCCTACTATACTAGTGCCTAAAAAGGATGGTACATCGCGTATGTGTGTTGATTGTAGAGGCATTAATAATATTACTATTTGTTATCGTCATCCTATTTCTAGGCTAGATGATATGCTTGATGAATTGAGTGGCTCTACAATTTTCTCCAAAGTTGATTTGCGTAGTGGATACCATCAAATTCGTATGAAATTGGGAGATGAATGGAAAACAAAATTTAAAACTAAGTTTGGTTTATATGAGTGGTTAGTCATGCCTTTTGGGTTAACTAATGCATCTAGTACTTTCATGAGACTAATGAACAAAGTTTTACGTGCTTTCATTGGACAATTTGTGGTAGTCTATTTTGATGATATACTGATTTATAGCAGATCTTTGGAGGAACATTTGGAACATTTACGTGCTGTTTTTATTGCTCTACGTGATGCATGTTTGTTTGGTAACCTTGGGAAGTGCACCTTCTGCACTGACCGAGTATCTTTTCTTGGCTTTGTTGTTTCTCCACAGGGAATTGAAGTTGATAAAGCCAAGATTGAAGCTATTGAGAGTTGGCCGCAGCCCAAAACGGTCACACAAGTGAGGAGTTTTCTTAGCCTTGCTGGATTCTATAGGCGTTTTGTGAGAGATTTCAGCACCATTGCTGCACCTCTCAATGAGCTTACAAAGAAGGATGTGCCTTTTGTTTGGGGTACCGCACAGGAAGAAGCCTTCACGGTATTGAAAGATAAGTTGACACATGCTCCTTTACTCCAACTTCCTGATTTTAATAAGACTTTTGAGCTTGAATGTGATGCTAGTGGAATTGGATTAGGAGGTGTGTTATTACAAGATGGCAAACCTGTTGCATACTTTTCTGAAAAATTGAGTGGGCCTAGTCTAAAGTATTCTATTTATGATAAATAATTATATGCTCTTGTTCAGACTTTAGAAACATGGCAACATTATTTATGGCCCAAAGATTTTGTTATACATTCTGATCACGAATCTTTGAAACATATTAAATTCAAGCTAAACTGAATCGTAGACATGCTAAATGGGTTGAATTCATTGAGACCTTCCCTTATGTCATTAAACACAAGAAGGGTAAAGAAAATGTTATTGCTGATGCATTGTCTCGTTGCTATACTATGCTTTCACAACTTGACTTCAAAATATTTGGTTTCGAGACCATCAAAGATCAATATGTGCATGATGCTGATTTTAAAGATGAAGTGCAGAATTGTAAACAACGAAGAACGTGGAACAAGTTTGTCATTAATGATGGATTTGTGTTTCGTGCTAACAAGCTATGCATTCCAGCTAGCTCCATTCATCTTTTGTTGTTGTAGGAGGTGCATGGAGGAGGATTAATGGGACACTTTGGCGTGAAGAAGATGGAGGATATACTTGCTACACATTTCTTTTGGCGAAAGATGAGACGTCATGTTGAGCATTCTGTTGCACGCTGCACTACATGTCAGAAAGCTAAGTCACGACTAAATCCTCATGGTTTATATATGCCTTTGCCTGTACCTAGTGTTACTGTGGGAGGATATATCTATGGACTTTGTTTTAGGTTTACCTCGAACAAAGAAGGGGAGGGATAGCATATCTGTTGTCGTGGATAGGTTCTCGAAAATGGCACACTTTATAACATGACATAAAAGCGATGATGCCGTTAATGTTGCTGATTTGTTCTTTCGTGAAACTATTCGCTTGCATGGTGTGCCAAATACTATTGTTTCATATCATGATACTAAATTTCTTAGCCACTTTTGGAGATGTTTATGGGCTAAGTTGGGAACTAAACTGCTTTTTGTACTACTTGTCACCCCCAAACTGAAGGACAAACTGAAATAGTCAATAGAACATTGTCTATTATGCTTAGGGCTGTTTTGAAGAATAATAAGAAAATGTGGGAAGAATGGTTGCCTCATATTGAATTTGCTTATAATCGTTCATTGCATTCTACTACTAAGATGTGCCCTTTTGAAATTGTGTATGGTTTCCTACCTCGTACACATATTGATTTGTTGCCTCTTCCATCTTCGGAGAAGGTTAATTTTGATGCTAAAGAACGTGCTGAATTGACTTTAAAAATGCATGAGTTAACTTAGGAAAACATTGAGCGTATGAATGCTAAACATAAACTTGCTGGAGATAAGGGTAGAAAACATGTTGTGCTTGCACCTAGAGATCTTGTTTGGTTACATTTGCGTAAGGATAGATTTCCTAATTTGCACAAATCAAAGCTAATCCCATGTGTTGATTGTCCTTTTAAGGTGTTAGAGAAAATAAATGATAATGCATATAAACCTGAGCTGCCTGCAGATTTTGGGTTTAGTCCCACTTTTAACATTGCATATTTGAAGCCTTATTTGGGTGAGGAAGATGATCTTTAATAGAGGATGACTTCATTTCAAGAAGGGGAGGATGATGAGGACATCAATACCATTTTTACACCCATAGCCCTGCTGCTATACATACTGGACCAATTACTAGAGCTCGTGCACGCCAATTGAATTAACAGGTACTTTCGTTTCTTGGTAACGATTATAATGTTCATGAGAATATGATGCTGCCTAAATTGGATACATTTGTTTTTCTTACAAATGAAGGGCCTAGCTAGGACAAGAAATATGAACCTTGGAGCAAGTTCAAGCATGGAGATGATGGCATGCGCAAGGGGAACAAGAACGGAGTTACAAGTGATGATTCCAGGACTTTGAAGCCACCATAATGAGTGCATGAAGCCTTGGACAAAACATACAAGATGCCACTTCATAAATTTCGCCGAGAGGCTATTCTAGGTGTTGCGTCACCTTATTTTTGGGCCAGGTCCATGTAATTTCGAAATACTTAATTATAGGCAGTTTTTAGAGTTCGTATGTGTGGGCAAACAAGAGTTAGGGTTGGTTTCTGACCCCTCCTCCAAGGGCCACGAAATTCCCCCCTCTCTCCTCCATATATACAGCCCTTAGGGCATCATGTAGACTTTGGGTTTTGTTTAGATTCAAAGTTCGCCATAGCTGCAACTTCGCGTACTTCGTTTGTGTTCAACGACCATACCAAGACGTCATAGAACCCCACCTTGATCAATAAAGCTTTCCTCTTATATTCACAATATCCAGATTGCAATCTTAGTTTCTTGCTTGTTCTTCGTTTGCCTGCAGGAAACAGACCTTCGTGGTCACGTTGATCGTGCTCCGGCGTGGTCAATAACCTCTCGGAGTTGGTTTAGCGATTTCTAAGACGCGACATCCTGGCACGTTCGTAGTCGGATCGTCAAAGTCGACTTCCTCCAAAATGATAGCCACCATCTCATCGAAAGACGGGACACCTTTGCCTCTATCAAACGTGGCTCATGATACCAAGATGATCTGGGGTGGGAACCCTCGGGCCGATCTTTCACGATTGGAACGGATCCTACGAAGAACATAAGAGGGGAACGAGGGGAAACACAAGAGGAATTACTCAAACCAACAAGATTTGGTTACACATATGCTAGATTCTCAAAACACAAAGAGATAGACGATCCAAATCCAACAAAGGACAATACATAGGTAACAAGTTCTTCTCTGTGAGGAGGTCTTGAGGGGGGTCTTCCTGTGAGGGGTCTTGAATTCGCTTGGGGGATCTTCTCTGAAGAGGTCGTGGACTCCAAAGGAGAAGCAACAAAGTGGATGAGCAAAGCTCTATCTCTAATATGAGCTATCACATTGTTAACCCTAACTAGGAGGAGGAGGAGGTCTATTTATAGTCTTAGTGCAAATGCGGGCGAAGTGAAGGGGTACATGGGCCTCGGGCCCGAAACTGTGCACAGACAGGTACCGGACGACCGATGGTTATGGTCGTCCGATGGCTCGTGGGCGTCCGGACATCCGGAAGTCGCCGGACTAACGCTTAATTTGGCTCGGTTGAGGTGGCACCGGATTTTCGGGGATGGCCGGTCGTCCGGTCACCGGTTGTCCGGTAGCTTCGGACATCAGCTGTTTTGGCTCGGGTATGGTGGCGCCGGTCGTCCGGTGCCAGCCAGACATTCGCTCATTGTAGCTTGCGTTGGCTGGGACCTGGGTAGGCTGGGGCTTCAGCTATCGGACGTCCGGTCCCGACCGGTCATCCGGTGGCTGTAGCTTCAGTGACAGCTCTTCTACTTGTCCTTCACACTTGGTGTCCTCACCGTCTTGTCCGTCGGATGTAGCTGTTCCGTGGCCTTCCTCCAAGTACCTGATCAAACATAGTGTTTCCGCTTGAGGTAGTAGCCATGTCTCATGTATAGAAAGTGGTTGTTCGGAGAGGAGCGAGTTCACCTTATCTTCGATAGTCTTTGCTCGCGCCCTTGTCATTGGTCCAAGTGTTGTCGTAGGAGACGTAGGTAGGTCCATGGCGATGACCTCGGGATGCTCCGCATTACATTGCCATGCCACTTTGGTTGTCTCTCGCCTGGCTGCTTGACACACCCCTAGACGGGTGTCATATGGAGATAATCTACCTTCCAAATCCTTGCCACATGCCAAAAAGGTAGCCACTTACCTATCTGGGGGCCACAACGATGGATGACTTGTGTTGCGATGCAGTGGAGCGGTGGCATCTTGGAGTCTTGGCGAGGAACTAGACTGTCGGTACCCCCGGTAACCCTTGCTGGGGGAGTCTTCGAATTTTTCTTTGGGGTGACCTCGACCTGACCAGGCCCGCCTACCCGGCAAGGCAGGTTTTTCCTTAGTGATACTTTGCTTCTTCGGCTTGTCTTGTTCTTCTTGATCCGCCCCTTGATTCCTCAAAGAGCTATCTCCTTAGCTTGGTCTTATCTTGTATGCTTGGTGCTACTGGGCCGAAAGCTCACTGTTCGTGCACAAGTCAGCGGAAACACATACCCTTGTTTGTGTACCCCGACAGAGCCCAACGTGCCAACATTCGTCGGGCCCATTCCAGTTGTGCTGAAAATGGTTATGGGCCATAATTTGCATGTAGCTCACAAAAAATATTTGGGCCTAAATCCGCATAAGCTTTCATATTTTTGGTAGGCATGTGCCCACAGTGGGCCTTTAACAGGCTTAAACATAATTTGGGCCCTCAGTAATAATAGGCTGTTAACATGTGTAAATATCTCGAGCCCATAAATAACATGGTCCTTTAATAGGCCGAAAGTGAGATTGGGTCATGATTGTGCCAAATAACCCACTAGTCATTAGCAAGCCGAAATGTATCTCAGCTCGTGGTGGCCCATTTACAATGCGGATCATTCACATGCATAAATTCAGATGGGCCGTAAATGCGCTGACCTACTACACAGGCCTTTAACAGGCCAGAAGTTCGGTCGGTCTTGATTAGTATCAGTTTTATATGGGCCGTTAATATGCCCGATGTGACGTTGGGCCACATATGGCCCATGGATTTCGTCCGACGTTAATAGGCCCAAAATCACAACAGGCTGGAAGTGGCCCAAATCTACAGTGGGACTCTAACAGGCCGAATGTCAGACATGGATGAATATGACCCAAATCCTTCACGGTCATTTATGGGATGAAAGTTTCAATGGCCAATAAATGGGACCAAATGAAGAATGACCTTCAACAGGCCGGAAACACACTGGGCCGTAATTCAGCCCAAATACTTAGCGGACTGTTAACGGGCCAGAAGTGACCATGGCCCGCGATGATGACAAGTTTAGAACGGGCCGTTGACGGACCGATTTGACATTAGCCATATGGGCCTTAACTGCAAATGGGTCATCTACAAGAAGGCCGTTAATGGGCCAGCCCGCTAATTTAGACTAGACCAGCCATTTGAACCTAAATGGGCCGCTGTTGGGCCTTGCCACATGTCGACGGATCATAGGCGCCTCCTGTCTAGTGGGCGGTTGACATGTGTCCTTTTTGTGGTGCTGACACCTAGTTGCGATAGCCAATGATAATTTTACATGTGGAAAATCCTCATTGGTCCCAGCTATTAACGGATTATCGGATCCAAACCGGAACCCGATAGCTTAACGGTGACCCGTTACGATGGATGCCACATGTCGACCGGCATATTTGGTAAGTCCCGATTCCAGTCTCACGCGTATGTGGGTGATCACAATATTTTGAAAAGCATGCTACCTCCGTTTGCTAGATCTCCTGACATGGTGGCCAAAAGAGGAGATGGGTTCCTTTAGAGGGAATCTTTTGAAGGAACTGACCAAAGCGCAATGAAGAGCCCGAAAGGCCACGAAAAGCATGGTTAAGGCATTATGGCCGCTAGAGGTTCCACCAGAGAGCATGGCAGAGCTGGCTAGCCTCTTTATGTCAGTGCAACAAAACATTCATGTTTGTTACCCAGACTTATACACAGGCGTACCGGCATCACGTGCCCAACACCAACTTACAAAGCAAGTCCAAACCAAAGAACTGATCTTCATGAAATCAAGGAGCGGATCAAGAAGACCAAGTCAACATAAAAGACAACAGAGCACCACCTAGGGATACCTTCCCTTGCCGGGCAGGAGGGCCCGGCCAGTCGAGACCACCCCAAGGACAAGTCCAAGGTTGCCCCGGTAGGCTTGTCGGGGCTGCCAAGAGCAAGAAACTCCCGCCCAGACACCACTGCTCCACCGCACCATAACGCAAATCACTTATGAATGCAGTGTTGAGCCTCCAGATGGTTAACTGGCTTCCACTAAGCATGTGGCGGACCGTTGGAAGACAAATTATCCTCACATGACACCCATCCAGAGGCGTGTTAAACAGATAAGCAGAAGATGACTAAGCGGCATGGCAGGCTTTCCGGGCTTCACCCTCACCATGACACCTAGAAGTGCATTTAATGCACTTTGTCCTAACTGCCAGAGTTAGGTATGATAGCACTATTAGCTATCTAATTAGTAGATAATGACTATATTTTGCCACGGTGGTTACCCTTTTAGCTATAAAAGGAGGTCCAAGGCAACCTAGACAGGGATTCGGACCCCCTCACACTTGTACGCGCATAGCTGCTCCCCCGAGGCAAACCTGTCGGGCTAGAGTGTTGCGTGTTGTTTTGATCCCTCCATAAAATCCACCAAAAGCATGAGTAGGGTTTCACGCCTCACGGCAGCCCGAACCTGGGTAAAAATCCCTAGTGTCGTCGTCGTCACATTGCCCCAAGGCTTCCGCTCTTTGTGCAACGTGATCTCCCCTTGCAGAACCACAAAGGGGCCCATGGCCCCATAGGTGATTGTGTCCACCCACGACATCTTTGGCGCACCAGGTAGGGGGATCGCTCGCGTGAAACCGAAGTTGTGAACTGCGCATCAATCTTCAACATTGTCTTTGTCATCATCATTTTCTTCATCCATGGCGCCCAAGAAGAAATCTGGCGCGACAGCACATCCTTCCACTTTGAAGGCCCCCTCGCACGTAGTCACGGACGCCGTAGGCACCACGGTGGCATTGGGTGAGACGGGTACTATGCGCGACACGACCGGTGCAGGCGGCGTCGTCGTTGTGTTCCCCGCGATCGAAGCTGGGATGGTGATGTAGAGTGGAACCCTATGTGGCCAATCTTTCACGAAAGGAGCGGATCCCGCGAAGAACACAAAGAACACGAGGGGGAAAACAAGGGCAATCACGAGGGGAACACAAGAGAAACACTAAAGCCAACAAGATATGGTCACACATATGCTAGATCCTCGAAACACCAAGAGATACACGATCCAATGCCAACAAGGGACGATACAAAGGGTGGCCGGTTCTTCTCCATGAGGAGGTCTTGAATACACAAGGGGATCTTCCCGTAAAGGGGTCTTGAATCCAAGGTGGATCTTCTCCGAAGAGGGGCCGTGGTCTCTCTCAAGGAGTAGATCCGATATGGATGAGCGAAGCTCTATCTCACAAATGAGATAACACAACGCTAACCCTAACTAGGAGCAGGGAGAGGTGAGGGAGTCCTGGATTAGGGGGTGTCCGGATGGCCGGACTATACCTTCAGCCAGACTCCTGGACTATGAAGATACAATATTGAAGACTTTGTCCTGTGTCTGGAAGGGACTTTCCTTGGCGTGGAAGGCAAGCTTGGCGATACGGATGTGTAGATCTCCTACCATTGTAACCGACTTTGTGTAACCCTAACCCTCTCCGGTGTCTATAGAAACCGGAGGGTTTTAGTCTGTAGGACAACATACACAACAACAATCATACCGCAGGCTAGCTTCTAGGGTTTAGCCTCTCCGATCTCGTGGTAGATCTACTCTTGTACTAACCATATCATCAATATTAATCAAGCAGGACGTAGGGTTTTACCTCCATCGAGAGGGCCCGAACCTGGGTAAAACTTCGTGTCCCTTCCCTCCTGTTACCATTCGGCCTAGACACACAGTTCGGGACCCCCTACCTGAGATCCGCCGGTTTTGACACCGACATTGGTGCTTTCATTCAGAGTTCCTCTGTGTCGTCGCTGTCAGGCTCGATGGCTTCTACGATCATCAATAGCGATGCAGTCCAGGGTGAGACCTTCCTCCCCGAACAGATCTTCGTCTTCGGCGGCTTCGCACTGCGGGCCAATTCACTTGGCCGTCTGGAGCAGATCGAAAGCTACGCCCCTGGCCGTCAGGTCAGATTTGGAAGTTTAAATTACACGGCTGACATCCGCGGAGACTTGATCTTCGATGGATTTGAGCCTCTGCCGAGCGTGCCGCACTGTCCCGACGAGCATGATCTAGCTCTGCTGCCGAACAGTGCCCTGGAGGCCGCACCAGCATCAGCTTCGACCCTTAATTCAGAGCCAACTGCGCCGATCGAGGATGGGCGGTTGGACGCCACCTCGGGGGCTGCGATCCCAATGGTGATTGAGCCGAACACCAGCCCCGTACTCTGCAAGACTCGTGACTCCAAGGAGCCGGACTCATCTCCGGACTCCGAACCCTCTGCGCCCCTGCCGATCGAATCCGATTGGGCGCCGATTATGGAGTTTACTGCCGCGGACATCTTTCAGCACTCGCCTTTCGGCGATATTCTGAAAACACTGAAGTCTCTCTCTTTATCAGGAGAGCCCTGGCCGGACTACGGTCAGCAAGGTTGGGGTACGGACGATGAAGAAATTCAAAGCCCACCCACCACCCACTTTGTAGCCACTGTCGACGACTTAACCGACATGCTCGACTTCGACTCCGAAGACATCGACGGTATGGACGCCGATGAAGGAGATGATGAAGAACCAGCGCCTACTAGGCCCTGGAAAGCCACCTCGTCATATGACATATACATGGTGGAAACCCCAAAAGAGGGAGATGGTGATGGAACAGCGGAGGATGACCCCTCCAAGAAACAGCCTAAGCGCCGGCGTCAGCGGCGCCGCTCAAAATCTCGCCAAAACAAATGCGGTGATTCCAGCATGGGAGATAATAATACTCCGGAAAGTGCCGAAGAAAACCCCCTCCAGCAAGATTTAGCACAGGAGGATGGAGAAACTAGCCCCCATGAAAGAGCGACTGACAGAGAGGTCGAGGACGATAATTATATGCCTCCCTCCGAAGACGAGGCAAGCCTCGACGACGACGAATTCGTCGTGCTAGAGGATCTCATCGAGCAAGAGCGTTTTCAACGCAGGCTTATGGCCACGGCAAGAAGCCTCAAGAAAAAATAACAAGAGCTTAGAGCTGATCAAGACTTGCTAGTCGACAAATGGACTGAAGTCCTTGCGGCCGAAGAGCATAAACTCGAATGTCCCTCCAAGAGCTACCCAAAGCGCAGGTTGCTACCCCGATTAGAGGAGGAAGCACTTGATGCGGCCGACCGGCCACCTCGTGGCCGCGACAGAGAGGCCTCTCGGCCCTCCACTCAACCGCACCCCGTACCAAGGCACGGGAATATGCACCAAACTTACGAGATATTTTGGAGGATAAGGAAAGGAAAACAAGATCGATCTACGGATCGCGGGGGCGCCCCACGGCTCGAGACGGTAACCGTCACGCCAGCCACAAATTTGGTAGGGACGAACACAGTAGACAAAGCTCATTGGAGCTACGTCATGATATAGCCCAGTACAGAGGCGCCGCACACCCACTATGCTTCACAGACGAAATAATGGATCATCAAATCCCCAAGGGTTTCAAACCCGTAAACATCGAATCATATGATGGCACAACAGATCCTGTGGTATGGATCGAGGATTATCTCCTTCATATCCACATGGCCAGCGGCGATGATTTACACGCCATCAAATACCTCCCACTCAAGCTTAATGGACCAGCTCGGCATTGGCTTAACAGCTTGCCAACAGGATCAATCAGTTGTTGGGAGGACCTGGAAGCCGCATTCCTCGACAATTTCCAAGGCACTTATGTGCGACCCCCAGACGCCGATGACCTAAGTCACGTAATTCAGCAGCTAGAGGAATCAGCCAGGCAATTCTGGACACGGTTCCTAACAAAGAAAAATCAAATAGTCGACTGTCCGGACGCTGAGGCCCTAGCAGCCTTCAAGCACAATATCCGTGACGAGTGGCTGGCAGCACTCACGACACTCATGACCCGCTTTTGCGCGGGAGAAGACAGCTGGCTTGCTCGTAGCAACAATATGACCAAGAACCCTGGTAATTCGGATACCAGGGACAGTAGTGGCAGGTCACGTCGCAACAAGAAGAAGCGCTGCATTAACGGTGACAATGCTGAGGATACGACAGTTAATGCCGGATTCAGAGGCTCTAAATCCGGTCAGCGGAAAAAGCCATTCAAAAGGAATCCTAGGGGCCCATCCAGTTTGGACCGAATACTCGACCACTTGTGCCAGATACATGGCACCCCTGAAAAGCCGGCCAATCACACCAACAGGGATTGTTGGGTGTTCAAGCAGGCAGGCAAGTTAAACGCAGAAAATGAAGACAAGGGGCTACATAGCGATGACGACGAGGAGCCCCGGCCGCCGAACAACAGTGGATAGAAGGGTTTTCCCCCACAAGTGCGGACGGTGAACATGATATACGCAACCCACGTCCCCAAAAGGGAGCGGAAGCGCGCGTTAAGGGACGTATACGCGGTAGAGCCAGTCGCCCCAAAGTTCAACCCATGGTTCTCCTGCCCGATCACTTTTGATCGAAGGGACCATCTCACTAGCATCTGTCATGGCGGATTCGCTGCATTGGTTCTAGACCCAATTATTGACGGATTTCATCTCACTAGAGTCCTTATGGACGGCAGCAGTAGCCTGAACCTGCTTTACCAGGATATAGTGCGGAAAATGGGCATAGATCCCTCGAGGATTAAGCCCACCAAAACGACTTTTAAAGGCGTAATACCAGGTGTAGAGGCCAACTGTACAGGCTCAGTCACACTTGAAGTGGTCTTCGGATCTCCGGATAATTTCCGAAGCGAGGAGTTAATCTTCGACATAGTCCCGTTCCGCAGTGGTTATCACGCACTGCTCGGGCGAACCGCATTCGCCAAGTTCAATGCGGTACCGCACTACTCATACCTTAAGATCAAGATGCCAGGCCCTCGAGGAGTAATTACGGTCAATGGAAACACCGAACGCTCCCTCCGAACGGAGGAGCACACAGCGGCCCTTGCAGCGGAAGTACAAAGCAGCCTCTCCAGGCAGTTCTCCACTCCAGCCACTAAACGACCGGACACCATCAAGCGCGCCCGGAGTAACCTACAACAAGACCGCCTGGCACGATCCGAACAGGCGTAGCAATGCGGCCCCAACCCCAACCCTCGCAAAAAGGCGACGCCAGTACTTTGCGTACATAACTACGCTCTAGAGATACCATGGGTACAGGGGGAGGGGCACCATGACGACACGCCCGAAACACGGCTTAAACCGTACCAGGGGCTGCCGATTTTTTAATTTTCTCTTACTTTCAGGACTCCATCCTTTAGAAGGCATGTTCGGCAGTTCAATTGCCGCACAAATGATGCAAGAACCAGGGAAGCAGACAAGCCACGCCGCATTACGGAACTCCCAGGTGGTCACTATCACGAGCAGTATACCTGTTCCGCATACTATTTCGCAGCTTGCCCCTAGAACGGACATGTTAACTAGTCCAACCTTTCACTTATCGCATTATTTGTATTGTTCTGCTTTGATCGCAGCCCTTTTTAATAAACAATGCATGGCTTTTGTCTATTTTTGCATTACCTTTTTTTTTCATATATGTTCCTTAACGACATGTTGCACCCGTACACGTTGGTACGGCCAAAATACGCCAGGGGCTTTAGTACCCCTCAATATGGTGTGAGAAGTCCGAACACTTTAACAAGTGCGGCACCCCGAACTTATAGCATTATATGCATCAGCTCCGAATCATGTCTTGGGTCAATAATTGGGTTTGCCTGGCTCCTATGTTTTGGTGCCTTACGTTCCGCTATATCGACTAAGGTAGCACTAGGAGAACCACTGCGATTGTGCCCCATTTGAGTTGGGTCGAGCACCTCAGTGGAGAAAGCTAAAACTGACTGTCATGATGAAGCGAGAGCTGGTCGCTTTTCGAGAGGTTTTTCGAGTCCCTAAAGACTTATGCCGCTTAGGGCGAGGAGCCGGCTCTGTCCGGCCAAGGCGTGGATAGCGCCCCGAACTCGGTCTTCCGAATACCAGGGGCTTCGTCGAAACTTAAAATTATAGAATTCTATGGCTAAGTGAGAGTGTTCACGCATTATAGTCTGATTGCCTTGTTCGTTGGGCTGAGCCCTCCCTCGAAGGACCCAAACATGGGAAAAAGAGCGCTCAGGTTTATCCCCAAACACACCAGCACTAGCGGCACGGGGGCAGAAGCCGACGACTCGCCATCTCTCAAAATTGATAAACAGCCACACATAAGGTAATATTTTAAATTCCAACAGCATTGCTTAGCGCATATGAACAAGTTTTCAGCGCACAGGACAAAATGAGCAAGTTTCACTCAAAAATTACATCCCTAGAACATTCATCCGCCACAAGGCAGGCACCCTTCAGAACATCCTTATAGTAATTCTCGGGCTTGCGATGCTCTTTCCCCGGCGGTGGCCCGTCCTTCACAAGCTTCTCAGCATCCAGCTTGCCCCAGTGCACCTTAGCACGGGCACCTTCAATGCAGACGGAGCGCTTGATGACTTTGAGGCTTGGACAGGCCTCCACCAGCTGCCGCACCAGCCCGAAATAGCTCCCAGGCAGAGCCCCTCCAGGCCACAGCCGAACAAAGAGGTCCTCCATGGCCTGTTCGGCCACCTTGTGGAGCTCGACCAGTTGCTTCAGCTGGTCGCTCAGGGGCATGGGGTGTCCGGCCTCAGCATACTGAGACCAGAACACCTTCTTTGTCGAGCTGCCCTCCTCGGCTCGATAGAATGCGGCGGCATCGGACACACTCCGGGGAAGATCTGCGAACGCTCCTGGAGAGCTCCGGATTCAAAGTAACAAGTAACTCACGTTTATGTGTTTTCTTTGCATAAAGAATGCCTTACCCACCGCTATCTTCTTCACCTCATCCAACTCCTGGAGGGTCTTCTGGGATTCGGCCCTGGCAGACTTGGCATTTTCAATAGCCACCGCGAGCTTGGACGCTCGCGTCTTTGAGTCAAGCTCCAAACTCTCATGTTTTTCCATGAGAGCCTGGAGCTCTTGCCGTACCTTGCCAACCTCGGCCTCATACTTCTCCCGCTCGGTGCGCTCCGAGGCCGCCCTCTTCTCGGCCTCGACCAGCGCTTGTTTAAGGGTCGCCACCTCAAACATGGCCCCTACAATAGCCACGATAATCCTGTCATTCTTTGCAATTGCACCTTTTTATATATATTTAAAAACAAGGTAATTCTTACCTTCATTGTCCTCGAGCTGCTTCTTGGCACGCCCGAGCTCTTGCTCGGACCGCTCGAGGTTCTGCTTTAGCGTGTCCACTTCCGCGGTCAGTGCGGCGCACGCAAGCAGAGAAGCCTGCATACGCATATTGACTCATTTTTGTTAGACTCCTGCAAACTTTATTTGATCCTCTATTCGGCTTTTCTTCCCGAACGCCAAACAAAGCATCAGGGGCTACTGTCTATGCGGTAATATTATTTACACATTCTTTACTTACCTCAAAGCCTGTTAAAAGGCTAGTACAAGCTTCAGTCAGTCCGCTCTTGGCGGACTGAACCTTCTGGACCACCGCACTCATAATAGTGCGGTGCTCCTCGTTGATGGAGGCGCCTTGGAGTGCCTCCAACATATTGTCCGGCGCCTCCGGTTGGACAGGGGCCACCGGCACGGTGGGCTTGCTCCTCTTGGAAGGAGGTCCCCCGCCGGACTCTGGAACCTTTGAAGGTTCTGGAGCGGTGTCCGGCCTAGAGCCGGACTTGGAGCCCTAGGGGGTTTCATCCCCTTTACTCATGGAGTCCGGGAGGTCGCCTTGCGGCGCCTCCAGGACCACCTCGTCCCGGCTTGGAACCTGTTGGGACAACACTTCGGTGTTGTCCGTAGGGCGGGGGGAGGAAGCCGTCGGAAGCGAGTTCACATCCGACGAGTCTAGTGAGCCGCTCGACGACGCGTCGAGCCGGTCTTTGGATGGGCTGCATAAACATATTCGACGTAAGGGAAAGCTGTGCAATAAATGAATACTATGAATTACTCTGGTATCCGGATACTTACGATTTTTCCAGGGGCTTGGCCCTGGGCTGCCACTCCTCTCCGCCGTCGTCGGCGTCGGTGGAGTAGTCCGGAGGAAGGGTTTTCACCTTCTTGGACCCTCCGGCCTCCCCAGAGAGGGCGGCCTTCCTTTTCTTCCCTCCTCCCACTGGAGGGGGAGAGGTCTCTTCTTCTTCCTCCTCGTCTTCACGGGAGGAATGCGCCTTGGAACCGTCGGATGATGGATCTGACACCTCCTGGCGCCGGGCACTCTTTCGAGTCCCTGTGGCCTTTTTCGCGGCCTTCTTCTCTGGCACCACATAGGGTGCCGGAACCAGCAGCTTCGCCAAGCGAGCGTCCGCTGGGCCTTCGGGCAAAGGAGCCAGACAGTTGATCTGTCCGGATGTCACCTGCCAATCCTGTCAAAGGTAAGGGAGCTTAAATCCCGCATGGAGTCAAACTATGAGAAACTGATACCCTGTAAAAGGAAAAAACAGCTTACCGCATGAGCGTGACGCTGCGTACTGAATCCGCGATCCTTGGTAGCGGATGCGGGGGCCTCGGCGCCCTTGAAAAGCACCTTCCAGGCATCTTCGTACGTTGTGTCGAAGAGCCTGCTCAGAGTTTGGTGCCGCGCCGGGTCGAACTCCCACAGGTTGAAAGCCCGTTGTTGACATGGGAGGATCAGGCGGATGAGCATAACCTGGACTACGTTGACAAGTTTGAGCTTCTTGTCCACCAGGGTTTGGATGCATGTTTGGAGTCCGGTCAGCTCTCCTTTCTTACCCCACGACAGGCCCGTCTCCTTCCAGGAGGTGAGCCGCATAGGGGGTCCGGATCGAAATTCGGCGTCGCGCGGCTCGGTGATGTAAAACCACCCCGATTGCCACCCCTTCAGGGTCTCCACAAAGGAGCCCTCGAGCCATAGGACGTTGGCCATCTTGCCCACCATGGCGCCTCCGCACTCCGCCTGGTTCCCGCGCACCACCTTCGGCTTGACATTGAAAGTCTTGAGCCATAGGCCGAAATGGGGGCGGATGCGGAGGAAAGCCTCGCACACGATGATAAACACCAAGATGTTGAGGACAAAGTTCGGGGCTAGATCGTGGAAATACAGGCCGTAGTAGAACATGAGCCCCCGGACAAATGGGTGGATAGGGAAGCCCAGTCCGCGGAGGAAATGGGGGAGGAACAGCACCCTCTCATGGGGCCTAGGGGTGGGGATGAGCTGCCCCTTTTCGGGAAGCCAGTACACGATGTCGTTAGACAGGTATCCGGCCTTCCTTAGCTTTTTGATGTGTCCCTCCGTGACGGAGGAGACCATCCACTTGCCTCCCGCTCCGGACATGGCTGGAGAAGGTTGAGGTGGGGAGTGCGGACTTGGGCGCTGGAGCTCGAGTGCGCAAGAATGGATAGGCGAAGGAGGAAGAAGACGTAGGTGAAAAGGTGGATCCTTATCCCCTTATATGGGTGGACGCAACTACATGTCCCCACCAGCCTGGTAAAACTCGCTTATCTCCAAGCGCCGTAATCAATGGCGCGGTTGGGTTACCCATGCCCGTATTGATGAGAATCCCGGAATAAGGGGACACGATCTCTGCTTTAACAAGACGTGCCAAGGAAACCGCCTCGCATGACGCGCTGAGGTGGGATAATGAAACGACTCGGATAAAGGCTTTGACGTGGTGTGACACGCTATGGAATACGTCAGCAGATAAGATTGGTGTAAATATTATTCTCTCTATGGCAATATGTGGAATCTTATTTTGTAGAGCCGTACACTATCTTTGTGTTCAAAATTTTCTATGAAGTACATGGAGGAGGAACCCGCCTTGCAATGCCGAAGTCAATCTGCGTGCCGGACTCGTCGTCATTGAAGCCTGGTTCAGGGGCTACTGAGGGAGTCCTAGATTAGGGGGTGTCCGGATGGCCGGACTATACCTTCAGCCAGACTCCTGGACTATGAAGATACAATTGAAGACTTCGTCCCATGTCTGGAAGGGACTTTCCTTGGCGTGGAAGGCAAGCTTGGCGATACGGATATGTAGATCTCCTACCATTGTAACCGACTTTGTGTAACCCTAACCCTCTCCGGTGTCTATATAAACCGGAGGGTTTTAGTCCGTAGGACAACATACACAACAACAATCATACCGTAGGCTAGCTTCTAGGGTTTAGCCTCTCCGATCTCGTGGTAGATCTACTCTTGTACTACCCATATCATCAATATTAATCAAGCATGACATAGGGTTTTACCTCCATCGAGAGGGCCCGAACCTGGGTAAAACTTCGTGTCCCTTGCCTCCTGTTACCATCCGGCCTAGACGCACAGTTCGGGACCCCCTATCCAAGATCCGCCGGTTTTTACACCGACAAGAGGTCTATTTATAGTCGTAGTACAAAAGGGGAAAAGTGAAGGTGTACATGGGCCTCAGCCCGCAACTAGACACAGCCAGGGACGGGACGTCCGTTGGGCACCGGACGTCCGGTGGTTCTAGTTGGACCGGTTGTCCTCTAGCGCTGGACGTCCGCAGAAAGAGTTCTATGGTCGGGACACCGGACGTCTGGAAGTCTCGGACTTCCATTAATATTGCCGGACATCCGGTGCGGGGTCGGACGTCCGCTCGCTGGGACGTCTGTAGCTGGCGTAGGCTGGTCTTCAGGCGCCGGTCGTCTGCCAGGGCCGGACATCCGCTCGCTGTGAGGGGCCGGTCATCCGGTGTCGTCGTCCGCTCGCTTGAGCTTGTTCGGTAGTTCCTTGTACTTGGAGTCCTCGCCGTCTTGCCCATGGTCTTCCTCTTTTTTCCTTGTCATGCATAGCACATATATTTGAGGTAGTAGCCATGTCTCACATGTGGAAAGTGATGGTTCGGAGAGGAGCAAGTTCACCTTGTGTCCAGTGGTGTATACTCGAGGTCTCATCTTATGTTCTCTTGGGGCTTGGAGAGTAGTCGGAGTGTATATGGGGATGAATGTGGGATGCTCCGCATCATCTCCCCCCCTTGGGAAAGATCCGAGCTTGGATCGTGATCCTGGTCACCATGGAAACGGTTGTCGTGGATGGACTTGTGGTTGGACGAAGTGGAAGTCATGGCGCAATCCAAGTACTCCAAGGTGTCGCCGGAGGAATATACATGCAAAAAGAGAAAACACAAACGACACTCGGAAATACAATGGTTAGCGCACACAAAGTGTCCATCATGTAAGAATGAGTCCGTGAGGTAAGATTGTTCATGACAAAGCACATGAAGCTTAGCAAGATGATATGGAATGAGATGTAAAGCATTCATGGGAGAAAAAGCATTCGTTGTGCACACAAATGTATTGTGAATGTGATCAATGCAACCATTGTGCAAAATGATGTCATAATGGGATGGTTTATCAAAAGCATGAACATGGTAATTGGTGCTCAATGTGACTATGTGATCATGCAATTGATGGTGGGCAATATGATCATGATGTAAGAATATGCCATCAAGGAAGATCACAACAAATTTGCTAAGGAAATGCACAAACTCATATATCATGGATGACATGGGGATACAAGATGCAACAAGGCAATCATAATGTGAGTCAATCCATGCATAAGATGCAAATTTGTCATGTGTATGATATGTCCATCGAGCATGACATGTGTGAGCACAATCAACAAATATGAAGGTGTTGGTATACCAATGCTCGATGTCGTGGCATGAGTGGAGGTTTTAAGGCGCATTCAATAAGTCCGAGCGCTCCTCAATTTGAAGGTCCATAGAGCCAATCTCCCATGTCGCTCCTCCGTTCGCGAGATGTATCATGTAGACAACAAGAAGGAGACAACAATGAAAGAGTGACCCATCCAATATGCGTAATTGAGGATGGCTCAAAGGGAAGGAGTTCACCTTTAGGAGATTCTCGCAAATGTTGGTGTTGCACATCGTGTATGCCTTCACATGACCAAAGTGTCTCATGACGGTATCGCCTTGTGAATCCTGCAAAATGGAAGAACATGACAAACACTCGGAAAAACAAATGAGTTTAGTGGAGATGCAAAACCTATCATTCGTGTGGTAAAATACCCAACAAGTGTATGCATCATGCTCATCATAAGAAAGGACAAGGGATCATTTCATAGTATGGAGGCATATGATGCGAGAACAACCAAATACAAGAGGCTCAATCAAGTAAGCATGCATCACAAGTAAAGTTTCCAACTCTCCACGATCAATAAGCATAGATGCAACAATTGGAGGCAAGCGGCAATGAACAAAATATATCATGTGAGAGGCATGAACATATATGTCATCAACCCAAGAAGGCAAGTAATAATGGAACATGGGTGATGCAGCAAAGCAAGCAATCATAGCAATCAAGTGGTGTGAGCTACTAGTGCGAAGATGCAACATAGTAGAGGGAATCATAGCAAGCATGTCATGGCTGCAAATAGTGTGCATGAAGAATTCACATGACATAGCACAAGCATGAAAAGAGGATATAAGCAAAATAGCATCAATAGCATGAGGCACATGATAAACATGGCAATAGCAACAAGGATCTCCACCAAGCATGCAAATACACATAGGAGTAGCATAATGGTGAATCATGGGTAGATGCAAGCAAGGGTCACAATTGCATGGCAAAGGCATAGAAGCAAGCATAGCATGCAAAGTGAACACGGTAAAATGAGCATGAAGAGATAAGCGGTATATAGCCCATAGTCGTGTGAGAGCCAAGTGAGATAGGTGCGCATAGTCGTTGCACGAAGAGAGCGGTGGGAAGGATAGTTCACGGGATCCCAAGTCATTTTTGCTCTCAAGAGCTCGTTTAGTCAACTCTTGGGATTGATAGGTTGACGAGTATACGTGAGTACCTACACAAAACAAAGACAAAGGGAAAATTGTGTGTGTGTGGTATATGTACACATCATCCATCATGATGCGCACGTGCTTGTGTTGGTTAGCACAAAATATCCAATGCTCAAATAAATGAGATGCGTGATATAGAAACATGTCATCCATTATGATAGGTTTGTTGTGATGTATGGCATAATGGAGACACAAAGGATGTAATGGATCACTCGCAATATCTAGAGCATTGTGAGGAATGGTATGCATATGGTGCACACAAGGGATGTAATCATGCGATACACAATAATTTTCATGGCATGGCATATGAGATGAATTGTGCAAATTTTGCAAAGATAGCATAGCAATATCATCGCAAGAGAAACAAAAGCCAATGGCCATCATCTCGTCATCTATGCCATAAGTGCAAATGGGATTTATTGTAATGGGGCATGCATAGTCACTATGTTGAGATTGAAATGATGCAATATGGGAGATCTCACTCATGGCATATGACAAGTTCAATGGATTGTCAAACATGATGTTACCGAAAGAATTTTCACATGATATCCTATGGAGCATAACATCACAACTAGGAAACTCGACATGCTCGTCATCATATTCATCATAAATAGGTAAGTCATTACATGAGGAAGTCGCACTATCATGAAGCATGGGAATAGGTGTGTCAACATCATGCAAGCAATCATTCGTAAAATAGTCCACTAGTGGGACAAGAGAAGCACCATCACCTATGTTACCTTTGGAGCATCACTCATGTGTTGTTGGTGAGGTGTCGAAGACCAAGTTATGGTCATCTTCATCTTGATGGAACCATGTGGGGGTGCATCTTCGTCCACCATGGCCATCATCGTCTCCATTGGAGGTATGGACTCGTCGAGGATAGGCGTGTTGTCATGTAGGAGACCTAGAACCAAAGAAGAAATCACACTCGGAGTAGAGGTTAAGTCGTTAGAAATCATAGTGGCCTCAGATGCCGTGTCAACTACGTCACTCACTAAGTGTTGTGGCTCACTCACTCCCGGTATGATGCTCTCACTCATATGGTTGGTGGAGTCACTCAAATGGCTCTCAACCTCACATAGGATGTGTGGCATGCTCTCACATGTGGGGCTAGTGGTGGTCACACTCATCCTCTCATTGGAGATGCACTCAATGTCATATATGGTGGAGTCACTCATCTCACTCATGGGGTGGTGGCTCTCCTCACATGGCAACTGGGGCAACTCATGATATGTGGGTGTCGGCCAGATGTAGGTGCAAATTTCTCCATGCTCAATCATGTCGTAGTCGTAGCCGTGGATGAAGTCCGAAGATGGCAAATCATCACTCTCCTCTAAGACCAAAGATAAGGTCTCATGTGCAGTCTCGTAGCTTGACTCAGAGTATGAGCCCAATGTGTGTGTCATCTTCATGTTGTTGAAGAGGTTCATGCTCGTCGCCATGGTCGAAGGGGATGGCCCTAGATCAACCTTCTTGTTGCCGTCTTGTTGTTGGAGGCCCATATTATGTGGCACCTCGTAGCTCGTCTCCATGACCGAAGGGAATGTCCCATGCTCGGCCATCTTCCTTGGGGGGCTTTTGAAGATGGAAGTGTCGCCCTCGCTCGTAGGTGGTCGCCTCGTTGGTGAAGATGTCGATGTACGCGAACTCATGGGAAGTAGGCGAAGATGTCGTACGTCCGAAGGCGAAGATGCCTTGATAGCACTTGGCGAAGATGCCGAAGTGATTTTTATAGCCATAGCTTGCTCTTGGTGGTGCTTGTCTCGCGGTCTTCTCTTGTGGTCAAGAAGTTTGTACTTGGCGTGAAGTAGGGCTTGTTGGGACTTGTGCATTTGCGCTTGGTGAGCATCTTCATGATGATGTTGTCATTGTTGTGCTTGAGCTCGATGGCGTTCGTCGTCGTCATGCACATGATGGTTGGAGGTGACTTGCCCTTCATGACGATGTGGATCACGAATGTGATGTTGGTCTCCATGGAGATGTGGACGTGGATGACTTGTGCTTGCATCATTTTTGCGCTCCGAAGACTTGTGACTTGAGCGTCGCCGCCTTGAGGATGATGAAGGGGGAGAACGGTTGATCAACAAGGTTCGAATCTCCTCCATCCTTGCATCTGGCTCCTCCTTTTGTGCGGAAATCTTGTTGTCGATTTAGTTCCTTTTCCTTTCTTCGGAGTGAAGAATGCCGATGGAGAGGTTCTCGATGCGCTCTCGCAATCTTGATTGTGCGCCTTGCATTTGTCGTTGTAGATCGAAAATTGATGCTTTGGTGATGTAGTTGTTCATGCCGTCGTTGTTGTCGAAGACCGGAGATGAAATGCCTTGCCTATCCATCACAATATGTGAGAAAATATGAGTGGAGAAAGGAGAAGAACTATACCAAATGTACCTTGACCGATGTTGAAGATGGATCAATGATCACTCAATGATGTAACAAGGAAATAGTACAATTGGTACCAATTCCTGTCAGTTTCTCACACCTAGACAAATAAGGCTTGTGGTGGAGCTCGGTGAGGATAGTGGCACAAAGAATTTGATGCAAAATGTTAGCAAGAGTCAATAATGTTGAAAGAGATTCACAAATTTGCAAGTGAGACAAGTAGACCAATAGCAATGAATGGCACACAGAAACACACACACGGATAGGTAAATGGGATCGTGCCACCAAGGATGAGCACAAAATGTGGAATACACGGAAAATGCTTGTGTTGCACAACTCAAGAGAGACGCTGGCACGATTGCTCTATAGGAGGATACGACACTTGTGCACAACCTATGATATGCAAAATGTATGAACTTTCTATCCCAAGTATGCTATGTGTATGATGTTCTAGTGGTATGATCCAAGATGATCGGATATGACAATATTATTTGCAATGTGGTATGATGCTATGGCACTTGCTTACAAGATCTTTGTTCACTCTTTTTATTTGCTTAAAAGCTTATTCTTCTTTTTTTTGTATGTGGCCACAATGCAAAATGCAGAAACCAAGATAGCGGTTGGGTATATGCGGGAACAAACTTGAGGCAAAAGAGATGATATGATGATACCTATACGATATGGTATGTATGGAATGGAAGGTGTAGCTCGATGATCACTAATGTGCACAAGTAACATTGCCGGCAATATTCAAATGGCTAGTCTCGATAGGCAAGTGACACAAAATGGGCTAGGGGTTAACAATGCAATGGCAAGGGAATATACAATGGAGGGATACCATGATACCAAGATGATATCGAGGTTACCGTCCTTGGCGATGATGAGCGGTGGTGATCTTGATGGAGATACCAAGATGATGGAGACTCATCCCTAAGTAGCCGAAACACCTTAGGAAACAGAAAAACCACAAACTCAAAATCTCAAATGTCAAATGGTGGTAGCGAGAATGCGGTGGTGGTTGTGAAAGCTCAATGGGATTGCGGAAATGCAATGATGGGTTATGCAGGTAGGCAATGCGGAAATGGAGGGTAAGGTGGTGGACTATACACGGTGTCGGAGTTGGAGGTCACCGTCCCTAAGTAGCCGAAACACCTTAGGAGACACAACTCACAACACAAACAAAATTGGGTTAAGTGGAGGTGGTGGAAATGTATGGTTGGTAAGCCTATGCGGTAGCTACGGTGGGGGTGGTTGATGAGGAAGCAAATGTCCCTAAGTAGCCAAAACACCTTAGGAGACTCAAATCACAACTGAAACAACCACTAATGCGAAGGGGAACAAAAATGGTTAGGTTGCGGATGATGTGGTGAAAGCCCTAGGGAAAGATGCCAAACTTCACAAAATTTGATGGAGTCAAAAGATGTTGGTCGTATTTTTGTGGGAAGGGGGGTGTCAAGAGCTTCAAAACGAGCTAAAGAACGTGAAAATCGGAGTTCGGATGAATTAGTTATGGCTGAAAAAAATCAGCCGAAGTTGATATCTACACGTAGCGGACGTCCGGTAATGGACGGTCATCCGGTCGCCGGACGTCCGGTCGGGTCGGCAATCTGCTAATTACAGCTCGGTTAGGGGTTTCGTTCTTCCGGTAAGGTCGGACGTCCGGTGGTTCCTGTGGCTCCAGACGTCCGGTAAAGTGACGGTCGTCCGGTGTATCGGGGTCAACTCGAGATCCGAGATTCGAGACGCGATTTGGGGCAGAAATTGGGGATTTTTGGGTCAAAATTGATGAGATTTTGTGGGTGAAAGATGGGGAAACTTGGGGAGATGCTAGATCCACTTGAAACCAAACAAATCTATGGATCAAATCCAACAAAACTTCGTCAAACCAACAAATCACAAAAAAAATTGGGGCTATTTTTGGTGGGGATTTTCAAAATTGGGGAAGAACACAACAAAATTAGGCTAGAAAACAACGAGGGGAGGCTCCTAAATCATGATCAACGTGGCTCTGATACCAAGATTATGTAGGGTGGAGCCCTATGTGGCCGATCTTTCACGAAAGGAGTGGATCCCGCGAAGAACACGAAGAACATGAGGGGGAAAACAAGGGGAATCATGAGGGGAAACACGAGAGAAACACTTAAACCAACAAGGTATGGTCACACATATGCTAGATCCTCGAAACACAAAGGGATACACGATCCAAATCCAACAAGGGACGATACAAAGGGTAGCCGGTTCTTCTCCGTGAGGAGTTCTTGAGTCCACAAGGGGCTCTTCCCGTAAAGGGGTCTTGAATCCAAGGTGGATCTTCTCCGAAGAGGGGCCGCGGTCTCTCTCAAGGAGTAGATCCGATATGGATGAGCGAAGCTCTATCTCACAAATGAGCTAACACAACGCTAACCCTAACTAGGAGGAGGGAGAGGTCTATTTATAGTCGTAGTACAAAAGGGGAAAAGTGAAGGGGTACATGGGCCTCAACCCGCAACTGGACACAGCAAGGGACCGGACGTCCGCTGGGCATCGGACGTCTGGTGGTTAAAGGTGGACCGGTCGTCCGCTAGCGCTGGACGTCCGCTGAAAGAGTTATGTGGTCGGGACACCGGACGTCCGGAAGTCTCGGACTTCCGTTAATATTGCCGGACGTTCGGTGTCGGGTCGGACGTTCGCTCACTGGGAGGTCCGTAGCTGGCGTAGGCTGGTCTTCAGGCGCCGGTCGTCTGTCAGGGCCGGACATCCGCTCACTATGAGAGGCCGGTCATCCGGTGTCGTCCGGACGTCCGCTCGCTGGAGCTTCTTCGGTAGTTCCTTGTACTTGGTTTCCTCGACGTCTTTCCCATGGTCTTCCTCTTTGTTCCTGGTCATGCATAGCACATATATTTGAGGTAGTAGCCATGTCTCACATGTGGAAAGTGATGATTCGGAGAGGAGCGAGTTCACCTTGTGTCCAGTGGTGTATAGTCGAGGTCTCATCTTATGTTCTCTTCGGGCTTGGAGAGAAGTCGGAGTGTACATGGGGATGAACGTGGGATGCTCCGCATCAGATAGGAAATGCCGGAGGTGGGCCTCAACAAGAGCATCCACGCGAGCTTGACACGGAACCTGCGGGGGGGAGAGAACAACCAGTCTCCACCTCCCCGCCGCACCAGCGGGCGTAGTCGCCTTAGTGACACCCGCTCCGGTCCAAGACACGACCCTCTAGTTTCGCTTACCGCGGGCGCAGCTACCAGACGCACATGTTGCCCAGAGCAAGACAAGAAAGATGAGGCGTCGGACAAGGCCGTCAGCTCCCAAACGCGGCCTCCTCGTCACCAAACTGCCTTGACGACCAGTGCGCGAAGGGAAGAACACGTTGACGCTCCACCTGGAACTACCAGGAGTCAAGCAACGTTGTGGTCTGCCTCTTGAGCTATGCCGAGCACGACTACAAAAGCCATGGCGTGGGCCCAACTCCTAATGAGATTCCCACCGGATGTTGAACAATTGGATGAGTGGAAGGCCACCATCCAGAGTTTGATCGGCTTCACTAAAGCTAGAAAATCACAGCAAGCAGAGCCATCGCGGTACCCGCGAACAGCAACAACAGCCTGGGCTATCGGCGTTCTGGGATAGGGGGTACCCAGATCTGCTTGTCTGTGGCACATGGCATGGCTCCCTCAACGGCCTGGTACGGCCCAGGTGCATGACCCCCTAGGTCGAGGGCCCTGGACTCGGGAGGAGAACGACACCAAGAACTCCCGAGGGAGCAGCCGTTTGAGCCTGCCTCCCGAGGAGCAGGGATTCATATGCAGGTACCCAGCCTCACGAGGCTGCGATGACATGCGCCATGATGACCAAGGCCAGGCGGGCGCCAGTGGGCTCAACGGAGGCAGTTTCCTCTTTGGTGCCAAGGAGGAAAGGACATACGCGAGTTCCCAAGGAATCCCCCAATGGTTTCCATTTAGGTGCAATGAGACCAAGTCCACGAGCTCGGCCAGACAGATGTTATCGCCGAGCCCACCCCTGCATCATGACAAGAGGATTTGCAAGCGAAGACCACCTTTCATCAGGATTAGATGTACTTCTTGTCCCCTTTCAAATTGGCCGTTGTGGGATCCCTTCCCGCCTAAGTTTTGTGGGAAGAGGACCAAGGCGACTATAAGTATAGGCTAGCCACCAACGTACAAAGGGGACCCGAGATCAGATCCATTCCACCCACACTTCCTGAGCCCTCGCGAGGCTTCTCAACCACTGTACTAGTTCATCCTCAGCCTCCTCATGAGGCCAATCCACCACAAAGCAGGAGTAGGGTTTTACACCGCAAGGTGGCCCGAACCTGGGTGAACTCCTATGTTCATCCTCTTCCCCGCTTGTGCGAGCCCGACGAGGTTAGGCTGTGGGGTGGTGAGCTTGAGATTAGGTCAGGGGGAGATCTTCGGACACACCCCAGAGTTCGAACCTCTCTTGGGTCTGCGAAGCCCTGAATCTGACATTTGGTGCGTCAGGTAGGGGCGTGTCGAAGCTTCGCCTCTTCACCGACCATGCTCCGCCCTAGCTTCATCATTCCCATGGCAGGCGCTGCCCTGCAGGCATGGCCGCCTGAAGCATACGGGAGCGCCGCGGGCTACCTGGCCTTCACCCCTGTCTTGCGCGGGGTGTGGTGGCATGTGAGGTTCAAGCCGGCGTTGCCCCCGTGGTACGACGGTGTTGCGGACACCGAGGAGTTCCTCTGGTTGTACGCGCAGGCCATCCACGCGGCAGATGGCGTTGATAGAGCCATGGAAAACTGGCTCCCCTGGCCCTCATGGAGGCCCCTCGATCATGGCTCTGCGGCCTCCCGGACGCCTCGATCTCCGCTTGGGAGGACCTCCATGAATAGTTCATCGCGCTCTTCGCGGCTCTGGCCCCCACGCGGTCGCATGCTTCATCGGTGGGCCATAGGCGCCTGCCTCTGGCCGCCACATCAAGCAGTTTCTCCAGCGGGCAAGCACTACTCAGTCATAGCGCGAGGCCTCACGAGGCCCCACCTGGCCTGAGGCCAACATCACCATCGACTTCGGAGATCACCCCAAGACCACGACCGCTCCGGGTGCGCTCCCCATGCTATGCACGCCCACCATCAGCAACTCGCGGTCATCCAGACCCTCATCGATGGCGGCGCTGGCCTTAACATCCTCTCCGTGGAGACTTTTAACCTGCTCTAGGTGCCTTACAACCAGCTCGCGCCCATGAAGCCCTTCTCAGGGGTGGTCAAGGGCTCGGCCACCCCCTGGGTAGATACGCCTCCCCGTCACCTTCGGCAAGCGCGATAATTATTGCACCGAACTAATCGACTCCGACATAGCATGCATCGGCCTTCCACAAAACACCATCCTAGGGTACCCGGCCCTCGCCAAGTTCATGGCGGCAACCCATCCGGGCTACAACGTCATCAAGATGCCGAGCAACGGCGGCGTCATCACGCTGGTCGGAGACACGAAGGACGTGGTTCGGGCTCTCCAGCTCGCCTACAGGGCCTCCACGGCCTCATGCGTTGATGCTAGGGATGCCCCGGAGGCTCAGGAGGCTGCGCTCACAAAGAAAAAGTAGTTATTCTCTTAGAACCGGGCCGAGACAAAGCAGGTGCCTGTCGATAGGGGGGCTCGGGCCCCACCTTCACCATAGGCGTCAGCCTCCCCCTGAACCAGGAGGAGGCATGAGTTGGCTTCCTGAGGGCCAACAAAGACGTATTTGCGTGGGAAGCATCTGACTTGATCTGTGTCCCGGGGGAGGTGATCAAGCACCACTTGATGGTATGCCCCGATGCTCACCCGGTGAAGCAAAAGCCACGACGTCAAGCAAAAGAGAAGAAAGTGTTCATCGTCCAAGAGGTCCGCAAGTTGCAAGAGGCCGGTGTCATTTGGGAAGTGCCGCACCCGGAATGGTTTGCAAACCTAGTGATCATCCCCAAGAAAGGGGGGAAGGAGCGCATATGCTTCGACTTCACGAGCCTCAACAAAGCTTGCCCTCAGGACCCTTTCCCGCCCCCGTGCATTGACCAGATCGTGGATTCCATTGCCAAGTGCGATCTGTTGTGCTTTTTGGATGCTTTCTCAAGATATCATAAATCAAGATGGCGACAGAGGACATCAAGAAAACAACCTTCATCTCCCCGTGCAGCGTGTATTGCTACACCTGCATGCCCTTCCGGCTGCGGAACGCTCGAGCGACCTTCCAGCGTCTGATGCACATCGTGCTTGGGCCACAGCTGGAGAGAAATGTGAAGGCATACGTCGACGACATCATGGTCAAGTCATGGGAGGCAAGGACCCTAATCAAAGACATAGAAGATACATTCGCCAACCTGCGCAAAGTAAACTTGAGGCTCAACCCGGAGAAGTGCGTTTTTAGGGTTCAGTCCGGCAAGCTTATGGGTTTCCTAGTATCACACAGAGGGATCAAGGCTAACCTCGATAAGGTCAAGGCAATAGAGAGGATGAGCCCGCCTCAGACCCTCAAAGAGATGCAGAAGCTCGTGGATTGTGTGACCGTCCTAGGGCGCTTCATTTCCAAGCTCGGCGAGCGCGCCTTCCCTTTCTTTGAGTTGATGAAGAGGAAGGGCCCCTTCGAGTGGACCCCAGAAGCTGAGGCAGCCTTCGAATACCTCAAGATATACCTTCGAGCCCACCTGTCATGGTGGCGCCTGGCCCTTGCAAGCCCCTGGTGCTCTACTTGGTGGCCAGCCCTCACTCAACTAGCACAGCACTCATGGCGGTACGAGAGGAGCGTGTTGGCGTAGATGTGAGGCAAGGCGACCCGCGAGGGGTCGCGCGACATCCGCCGCCTCAGGACGGTGCCCCTAAAGCACTCGACACTCGACCAACTGACAATGCTCCCGAATCCCTTGTGCCCCACGCGGACCTAGGCGTCGTCGCCACCTTGCCCCTCGTCGAGCAACCGGTATACTTCGTCAGCACCACGGGATGCACGCGTGCGCTATCCTATGTAGTAGAAGCTCCTGCTTGCACTCCTTGTCGCCTCAAGGAAGCTGTTTCATTATTTCCAGAGTCACCTCATTAATTTCGTTGATGACCCACAAGTATAGGGGATCTATCATAGTCCTTTCGATAAATAAGAGTGTCGAACCCAACGAGGAGCAGAAGGAAATGATAAGCAGTTTTCAGCAAGGTATTCTCTGCAAGTACTGAAATAAGTGGTAGCAGATAGTTTTGTGACGGGATAAATTGTAACAAGCAACAAGTAACAAAAGTAAATAAAGTGCAGCAAGGTGGCCCAATCCTTTTGTAGCAAAGGACAAGCCGGAACAAACTCTTATAATAGGAAAAGTGTTCCCGAGGACACATGGGAATATTGTCAAGATAGTTTTCATCACGTTCATATGATTCGCGTTCGATACTTTGAGAATTTGTTATGTGGGTGGACCGGTGCTTGGGTGTTGTTCTTACTTGAACAAGCATCCCACTTATGATTAACCTCTATTGCAAGCATCCGCAACTACAACAAAAGTATTAAGGTAAACCTAACCATAGCATGAAACATATGGATCCAAATCAGCCCCTTACGAAGCAACGCATAAACTAGGGTTTAAGCTTGTGTCACTCTAGCAACCCATCATCTACTTATTACTTCCCAATGCCTTCCTCTAGGCCCAAATAATGGTGAAGTGTTATGTAGTGGACGTTCACATAACACCAGTAGAGGCTAGACAACATACATCTTATCAAAATATCAAACGAATACCAAATTCACATGACTACTAATAGCAAGACTTCTCCCTTGTCCTTAGGAACAAACGTAATTACTCACAAAGCATATTCGTGTTCATAATCAGAGGGGTAATAATATGCATATAGGATCTGAACATATGATCTTCCACCAAATAAACCAACTAGCATCAACTACAAGGAGTAATCAACACTACTAGCAACCTACTAGCACCAATCCCGGACTTTGAGACAAGAATTGGATACAAGAGATGAACTAGGGTTTGGAGATGAGATGGTGCTGGTGAAGATGTTGATGGAGATTGCCCTCTCCCGATGACAGGAGCGTTGGTGATGACGATGGTGATGATTTCCCCCTCCCGGAGGGAAGTATCCCCGGCAGAACAGCTCTGCCGGAGCTCTAGATTGGTTCCACCAAGGTTCCGCCTCGTGGCGGCGGAGTCTCGTCCCGAAAAGTTCCTCCTGATTTTTTTTCTCATCGAAAGACTTCATATAGGAGAAGATGGACGTCAGAGAGCCACCAGAGGGCCCACGAGGTAGGGGGCGCGCCCTGGGGGGCGCGCCCCCACCCTCGTGAGCAGGGTGTGGGCCCCCTGGCCTTCATCTTTGGCGAGGATTTTTCTTTATTTATTCTAAGATGTTTCGTGGAGTTTCAGGACTTTTGGAGTTGCGCAGAATGGGTCTCTAATATTTGCTCCTTTTCCAGCCCAGAATTCCAGCTGCCGGCATTCTCCCTCCTTATGTAAACCTTGTAAAATAAGAGAGAATAGCCATAAGTATTGTGACATAAAGTGAAATAACAGCCCATAATACAATAAATATTGATATAAAAGCATGATGCAAAATGGATGTATCAACTCCCCCAAGCTTAGATCTCGCTTGTCCTCAAGCGAAAAGCCGATAACAATGAATATGTCCTCATGTTTAGAGGTAGAGGCGTCGATAAAAATAAAATACGGACATGAAGGCATCATGATTATTCTCATAACAGCAACATATATAGATTTTGTCATATGATTACTTATGTTCAAGTGATGATCTATTCACAATGCAAAAGTATAAATCATAAACCTTATTGGGCTCCAACAAACTATAATCTCAGTCATTGAAGCAATTGCAATTTATCATAACATTGGAAAGAGTCTATGTCAGAGCTAAAAAGCAAGTCCACATACTCAATTATCATTTAGTCCTCCATAATTGCTAACACTCACACAATACTTGTGGTTACAGAGTTTTAATCGGACACAGAGAAAGATAGGGGCTTATAGTTTTGCCCCACAACCTTTTACCTCAAGGGTAATGTCAACAATAATGGTTCATGCTCCCCTACATCCAATTAGATATATATATCATGTGCTTTCCAACATGCTGAGCTCGCCAAAGGATAAAATTAAAAAGAAAAGGTGAAGATCACCATGACTCTTGCAGAAGGTAGAAGATAATAATAAAGGATAGGCCCTTCGCAGAGGGAAGCAGAGGTTGCCATGCGCTTTTATGGTTGGATGCATAAAATCTCAATGCGAAAGAACGTCACTTTATATTGCCCATTGTGATATGAACCTTTATTATGCAGTCTGTCGCTTTTATTACTTCCACATCACAAGATCGTATAAAGCTTATTTCTCCCACACCGATCAATCATACATATTTAGAGCAATTTTTATTGCTTTGCACCGATGACAACTTACTTGAAGGATCTTACTCAATCCATAGGTAGATATGGTGGACTCTCATTGCAAAACTGGTTTAAGGGTATTTGGAAGCACAAGTAGTATTTCTACTTGGTGCTGAGAATTTGGCTAGCATGAGGGGGAAAGGCAAGCTCAACAAGTTAGAGGATCCATGACAACATACTTTATCTCAGATATAAGAAAGACATGACGCATTACATTGTCTTCCTTGTCCAACATCAACTCTTTAGCATGTCATATTTTAATTAGTGCTCCCAATCATAAAAGATGTCAATGATAATATATCTATATGTGAAAACCTCTCTTTTCTTACTACTTTCTATTAATTGCAACAATGACCAAAGCTATGTTTGCCAACTCCTGACAACTTTTAATCATCATACTCTTTCTATGTGAAGTCATTACTCTCAATAAGATCAATATGAAATTTTTGTTTCTTTTTATTCTTTTTCTCTTTTCTTTTATTCACCCAAGATCATGGCAAAATAATCAAGCCATTGACTCAACACTAATCTTTATTATATATAACTCACAGACTCGATTACAAAGAGAGATCATAAAGCAGACTCAAAACTAGATCATGCCATAAACTTTATTCTACTAGATCAAGATACTACTAATAGGATCGAACTAAGAAAAATGGTAAAGATAGGAGTTGTGATTGTGATACGATACCGGGGCACCTCCCCCAAGCTTGGCAGTTGCCAAGGGGAGTGCCCATACCCATGTGAATATATCTCCTTGGTTGGTGAAAAAGGTGGAGGTGTTGTTGATGATGCGGGCTTGTCATCCATCTCCCAAGGCATAGGTTCACCATCATAGAAGGATGATCGAGTCTCCAGAATCCTCGAATCTACAGCCAAACTCATTCTTTTGAATCTATATTCATACTCACAGTTTTGGTTTTGCAGGTCATAGATTTGGGCTTGGAGGTGCTCGATCTTCTCATATAGCTTGAAGATGGCCTCCTCGGTGTTCTTGGCATCCGGCTTGTAGTTGTTAGTGAACTCCGCGAGCATCGTGTGGCAAGCGTTGATTCCACGCTCCACCATCCCCTGGCACTTGAAAACTTGTTGCTCCATTGCTTCGAGCCTCGTCTCCACGCTTCCGGTTCCCTTTGGTCCCTCAACATCGCGGATGTGCAACAACCCATCACGCATCTCAATGGTTTGAGGGTGTTGCAGCACCTCCGCGAGGTAAGGGTTGATGACCTTCTCGAAGAACTTGTCCTTGGAAGCACTCGGGGACGTCATGATAATCTAGATCTGTCAGAAAAATAGCTCGAAACAAAGATAGGAGATTTTTGCGTGAAATGGGAGTCAAAACCCCCGGGAGATTATATAATGATTTTTTACCGACCAAAATACGTACCGTGCACGAAAACGGAGTCCGGAAGGCACACGAGGTGCTCATGAGGTAGGGGCGCGCCCACCACCCTCGTGGGGCCCTCGTGTCCTTCCCGGACTGCTACTTATTTTTGTATTTTTCTAAATATTCCAAAGCGGAGAAATATTGTCTTAAAATTGTTTTGGAGTCGGTTTACTTACCGTACCACATACCTATTCCTTTTCGGAGTCTGAAACGTTCTGGAAAGTGTCCCTTATGTATTCCTCCGGTGTTACGGTTTCAATAATATTGGTTTCAACATTTATGGGATTACCTGAGATATAATGTTTAATTCTTTGACCGTTTACCACCTTCGCATTTGTGCCTTCGAAGTTGTTGATCTTTATGGCACCGGAATGATAGACCTCTTCGATAACATAGGGGCCGTCCCATTTGGAGAGAAGTTTTCCTGCAAAAAATCTTAAACGAGAGTTGTATAGCAATACATAATCACCTACATTAAACTCACGCTTTTGTATCCTTTTGTCATGCCATCTTTTAACTTTTTCTTTAAACAACTTGGCATTTTGATAAGCTTGGGTTCTCCATTCATCAAGTGAGCTAATATCAAATAACCTCTTTTCACCGGCAAGTTTGAAATCATAGTTGAGCTCTTTAATAGCCCAATATGCCTTATGTTCTAGTTCGAGAGGTAAGTGACATGCTTTTCCATAAACCATTTTATATGGAGACATACCCATAGGATTTTTATATGCAGTTCTGTAAGCCCATAATGCATCATCAAGTTTCTTGGACCAATTCTTTCTAGACCTATTAACAGTCTTTTGCAAAATTAATTTGAGCTCCCTATTGCTCAATTCTACTTGTCCACTAGACTGTGGGTGATAAGGAGATGCAATTCTATGATTAACATCATATTTAGCAAGCATTTTACGGAAAGCACCATGAATAAAGTGTGAACCACCATCAGTCATTAAATATCTAGGGACTCCAAACCTCGGGAAAATAACTTCTTTAAGCATTTTAATAGAAGTGTTATGATCAGCACTACTAGTTGGAATGGCTTCTACCCACTTAGTAACATAATCAACAACAACTAGAATATGTGTGTATCCATTAGAGGCGGGAAAAGGTCCCATATAATCAAAGCCCCAAACATCAAACGGTTCAATAACAAGAGAATAATTGATAGGCATTTCTTGACGTCTACTAATATTACCAATTCTTTGACATTCATCACAAGATAAGACAAACTTACGGGCATCCTTGAAGAGAGTAGGCCAATAAAAACCAGATTGCAATACCTTATGTGCAGTCCTATCTCCAGCGTGGTGTCCTCCATAAGACTCGGAGTGACACTTGCGTAGGATCTGTTCCTGTTCATGCTCAGGTACACAACGTCTAATAACAACATCTACTCCTTTATAAAGATGTGGGTCATCCCAAAAGTAATGTCTTAAATCATAGAATTTTTTTTTCTTTTGCTGGTATGTGAAGCTAGGTGGTATAAACTTAGCAACAATATAATTAGCATAATCAGCATACCATGGAGTACTATGAGAAGTACTTATAACATTTAATTGTTCATTAGGAAAGCTATCATTAATAGGTAGTGGGTCATCAAGAACATTTTCTAACCTAGAAAAGTTGTCTGCAACAGGGTTCTCAGCTCCCTTTCTATCAACAATATTCACATCAAATTCTTTTAGCAAGAGAACCCATCTAATAAGTCTAGGTTTAGCATCTTTATTTTCCATAAGATATTTAATAGCAGCATGATCAGTTTGAATAGTTACTTTAGAATCAACAATATAAGATCTGAACTTATCACAAGCAAATACAACTGCTAAAAGCTCTTTTTCAGTAGTAGCATAATTTCTTTGAGCATTGTCCAGAGTCTTACTAGCAAAATGAATAACATTTAATTTCTTATCAACTCTTTGCCCTAGAACAACACCTACATCATAATCACTAGCATCACACATAATTTCAAAGGGTAAATTCCAATCAGGTGGCTGAACAACAGGTGCAGAGACTAATGCTTTCTTAAGTATTTAAAATGCTTCTACACAATCATCATCAAAGACAAATGGTATATATTTTTGCAATAAATTAGTCAGAGGCCGAGAAATTTTTGAGAAGTCCTTAATGAACCTCCTGTAAAATCCGGCATGACCAAGGAAACTTCTTATACCTTTGATGTCCTTGGGACATGGCATCTTTTCAATAGCATCAAACTTGGCTTTATCAACTTCAATACCTCTTTCAGAAACTTTGTGCCCCAAGACAATACCTTCATTAACCATAAAGTGGCACTTTTCCCAATTCAAGACAAGATTAGTTTCTTCACATCTCTGCAAAACTTGATCAAGATTGCTCAACCAATCATCAAAAGAGGAACCATAGACGGAAAAGTCGTCCATGAAAACCTCACAAATCTTTTCATAGAAGTCAGAGAATATAGCCATCATGCATCTTTGAAAGGTAGCAGGTGCATTACATAAACCAAAGGGCATTCGTCTATAAGCAAAAGTACCAAAAGGGCATGTAAAAGTAGTCTTTGATTGATCTCTAGCCGACATAGGTATTTGAGAGAAACCAGAATAACCATCTAGAAAGCAAAAGTGTGTATGTTTGCATAATATTTCTAGCATTTGATCAATAAAAGGTAAGGGGTAATGATCTTTCTTAGTAGCTTTATTTAATTTGCGGAAATCAATTACCATCCTATAACCTGTGATAATTCTTTGTGGAATCAATTCATCTTTATCATTAGGAACAACAATAATACCTCCCTTCTTAGGGACACAATGGGCAGGACTTACCTACTCACTATCAGCAACAGGATAGATTATACCTGCCTCCAGAAGCTTTAGTATTTCTTTTCTTACCACTTCTTTCATTTTAGGATTCAGACGTCGTTGAGGATCACGAACTGGTTTGGCATCTGCTTCTAAATTTATTTTATGTTGACATAGAGTGGGACTAATGCCCATAAGATCATCAAGAGTATATCCAATAGCAGCACGATGCTTCTTCGGAGTTTTCAATGGTCTTTCTTCTTCATGCTCTGAAAGGTTAGCACTAATAATAACAGGATATATCTTCTTTTCATCAAGATAAGCATATTTAATATTATCAGGCAAAGGTTTAAGCTCAAACACGGGATCACCCTTGGGTGGAGGTGGATCCCCTAAAATTTCAACAGGCAAATTGTGATGCAGAATAGGTTCCTATTTAAAGAATACTTCATCTATTTCCCTTCTTTCATTCATGAACATATCATTTTCATGGTCTAGCAGATAATGTTCTAAAGGATCACTAGGAGGTACAGCAATAGAAGCAAGACCAATAATTTCATCCTTACTAGGTAATTCTTCCTCACGATGTTGTTTACTAAATTTAGAGAAATTAAACTCATGAACCATATCATCCAAGCCAATAGTAACAACATTCTTTGTGCAGTCTATGGTAGCATTGACAGTATTTAAGAAGGGTCTACCAAATATAATGGGACAAAAGCTATCTTGTGGGGAACCAAGAACAAGAAAATCAGCGGGATATTTAGTTTCCCACACAAGACTTCAACATCTCTAACAATTCCAATTGGTGAAATAGTATCTCTATTGGCAAGTTTAATTGTGACATCAGTACCTTCTAACTCAGCAGGTGCAATTTCATTCTTAATTTCTTCGTATAAGTCAATAGGTATTACACTAGCACTAGCACCCATATCACATAAGCCATGATAACAATGATCTCCTATTTTAACAGAAATAACGGGCACGCCTACCACAGGTCTATGTTTATCTTTATCACTAGGTTTAGCAATTCTAGCAGTTTCACCTTCGAACTGAATAACATGCACATCAATATTATCAGACAAGAGATCTTTAACAATATCAATATTAGGTTCTACTTTAACTTGCTCAGAGGGTGTATAAGTTCTAATATTGCTTTTATGAACAACAGTTGAAGCTTTAGCATGATCCTTTATTCTAACAGGGAAAGGTGGTTTCTCAATATAAGAAGTAGGAACCATAGGATCATTAAAGTGATAGTCTTTTCTTCAACTTTAATAGGTGCAGCTACTTTTACTTCTATGGGAGGATGATATTTAAACCACTTCTCCTTAGGGAGATCAACATAAGTAGCAAAAGATTCACAGAAAGAAGCTACTATCTCAGAGTCAAGTCCATATTTAGTGCTAAACTTACGGAAAATATCGGTGTCCATAAAAGATTTAACACAATCAAACTTAGGTGTCATACCTGACTCCTTACCTTCGTCGAGGTCCCAATCTTCAGAGTTGCGTTTAATTCTATCCAATAAATTCCATCTAAATTCAATAGTCTTCATCATAAAAGAGCCAGCACAAGAAGTATCGAGCATGGTGCTCATGATTGGCACATAAATTTTTTGAATGATCATTTCTCTTGAGAGCTCATGATTGGCGCATGAATATAACATTGATTTAAGCCTCCCCCAAGCTTGAGTGATGCTTTCTCCTTCGTGAGGCCAAAAATTATATATATAATTGCGATCACGATGAACAAGATGCATAGGGTAATACTTTCGATAAAATTCCAACTTCAATCTTTTATAGTCCCATGATCTCATATTATCACATAGCCTATACCATATCAATGCGTCTCCCTTCAAAGATAAAGGGAAGACCTTCTTCTTAGCAACGTCATCGGGTATACCTGCAAGCTTAAATAATCCACAAACTTCATCCACATATATTAAGTGCTCATCAGGATGCTTTGTTCCATCTCCTGTAAAAGGATTAGCTAGCAGTTTTTTCATCATACCCGAAGGAAATTCAAAAGGAGTTTCATTTTCAATAGGTTCAGTAGGTTGAGGAGCAACTCTTGGCTCTACTGGACGGGGTGAAGATACCCCGAACAAGCCCCTTAGAGAATTACTTTCCATAGTAACAAGTGACAGTAAATTTCAGCACACTATATAAATTTTTCCTTACCAAATTCCACCTACCAAAGGCGCTACACTCCCTGGCAACGGCGCCAGAAAAGAGTCTTGATTACCCACAAGTATAGGGGATCTATTGTAGTCCTTTCGATAAGTAAGAGTGTCGAACCCAACAAGGAGCAGAAGGAAATGATAAGCGGTTTTCAGCAAGGTATTCTCTGCAAGTACTGAAATAAGTGGTAACAGATAGTTTTGTGACGGGATAAATTGTAACGAGCAACAAGTAACAAAAGTAAATAAAGTGCAGCAAGGTGGACCAATCGTTTTGTAGCAAAGGACAAGCCGGAACAAACGCTTATAATAGGAAAAGCGTTCCCGAGGACACATGGGAATATCGTCAAGCTAGTTTTCATCACGTTCATATGATTCACGTTCGATACTTTGATAATTTGATATGTGGGTGGACCGGTGCTTGGGTGCTTTTCTTACTTGAACAAGCATCCCACTTATGATTAACCTCTATTGCAAGCATCCGCAACTACAACAAAAGTATTAAGGTAAACCTAACCATAGCATGAAACATATGGATCCAAATCAGCCCCTTACGAAACAACGCATAAACTATGGTTTAAGCTTATGTCACTCTAGCAACCCATCATCTACTTATTACTTCCCAATGCCTTCCTCTAGGCCCATAATGGTGAAGTGTTATGTAGTCGACGTTCACATAACACCACTAGAGGCTAGATAACATACATCTTATCAAAATATCAAACGAATACCAAATTCACATGACTACTAATAGCAAGACTTCTCCCTTGTCCTCGGGAACAAATGTAATTACTCACAAAGCATATTCATGTTCATAATCAGAGGGGTAATAATATGCATATAGGATCTGAACATATGATCTTCCACCAAATAAACCAACTAGCATCAACTACAAGGAGTAATCAACACTACTAGCAACCTACTAGCACCAATCCTGGACTTTGAGACAAGAATTGGATACAAGAGATGAACTAGGGTTTGGAGATGAGATGGTGCTGGTGAAGATGTTGATGGAGATTGCCCTCTCCCGATGACAGGAGTGTTGGTGATGACGATGGTGATGATTTCCCCCTCCCGGAGGGAAGTATCCCCGGCAGAACAGCTCTGCCGGAGCTCTAGATTGGTTCCATCAAGGTTCCGCCTCGTGGCGGCGGAGTCTCGTCTCGAAAAGTTCCTCCTGATTTTTTTCTCATCGAAAGACTTCATATAGGAGAAGATGGACGTCGGAGAGCCACCAGGGGGGCCACGAGGTAGGGGGCGCGCCCTGGGGGCGTGCCCCCACCCTCGTGAGCAGGGTGTGGGTCTCCTGGCCTTCATCTTTGGCGAGGATTTTTCGTTATTTATTCTAAGATGTTTCGTGGAATTTCAGGACTTTTGGAGTTGCGCAGAATGGGTCTCTAATATTTGCTCCTTTTCCAGCCCAGAATTCCAGCTGCCGGCATTCTCCCTCCTTATGTAAACCTTGTAAAATAAGAGAGAATAGCCATAAGTATTGTGACATGAAGTGAAATAACAGCCCATAATGCAATAAATATCGATATAAAAGCATGATACAAAATGGACATATCAGTCGTCTCTGCATACCCCCTGGAGAAGGTGTTGTTTAGCCCTAACGCTGTTGGGAGGGTTGCAGAGTGGAACATCGAGCTGCAGGCCTTCCAGCTAGAGTTCAGCACAACCAGGGAGCATCAAGGGTGCGCCCCTCGCTGATTTCGTGGCAGAGTGGACCGGTGCTCCCGACCAGGGGCTAGATGAAGGCCAATCCCTCATGCCTGGTGACGAAGCGCCCGATGGCTGGGTCATGCTCTTCAATGGTGCCTTCATGCGGTAGGGCGCAGGGGCTGGAGTCGTACTCAGCTCACCGACCAAGTACAAGCTCTACTATGTCGTGCAGCTTTGCTTCTAGCATGGCGAGAAGGTCTCCAACAACATCATAGAATACGAGGGTTTGATTGCTAGCCCGAGGCTTGCGGCCGCCCTGGGGGTCAAGCGCCCCACCATCAAGGGCGACTTGGAGCTCCTCGTCAACTTCTCCAACAAGGTGTACAAACCAAAGGACAAGCACATGGAGGCTTACCTGGAAGAGGTATGTAAAATCGAAAAATGCTTCCTAGGCTTCTAATTGCAGCATGTCCCGCGTGGCGCAAACAAGGTAGCAGACGACGTTGCCAATAGGGCATCCTGCCACGAGTCTCGAACGCTTGGCGTATTCGAGGAGAGGCTCTTCAAGAGGAAGGCGGCACCTTCGACCGCAGGCCTAGCGCTGCTCCGGGAGGAGCCACCACCGGCCCCATCCTCAGCCGCCCTGGTCTGTGGCCCGACATCGGGAGCCCACCTGCTCTTGGCGCTGGAACCTCAGGTAGGCTACTGGACCGAGGAGTTTAAGGCGAACCTACTCCGTGGCGCCTTGCCAAAGAAACAGGAAGACATGGAGCGCGTGGTCCGCCAGGCCACTCCTTATTGCTTGGAGGACGGCGAGTTGTATCGAAGACACCCCAACGACACCTCACTGCAGTGCATATTCGAAGAGTAGGGGCGCGAGTTGCTGGCCGGCATCCATGGTGGCAATTGTGGACACCACTCCTCGCCGCGCACCCTCGTGGGCAAGGCGTTCCGTAGCGGGTTCTACTAGACTACAACGCTCAACGACCCCACCGAGTTGGTGCAATCCTGCGAGGCCTGCCAGTTCCACGCCAAGCAGATTCACCAGCCCACTCAAGGCCTCCAGACCATCCCGCTCTCATGTCCCTTCACGGTCTAGGGGCTAGATATCCAGGGCATGTTTCCTTGGGCAGCCGGCGGATACCACTACCTCTACGTCGCCATCGACAAGTTCATGAAGTGGGCGGAAGCGGAGCCCGTGCGCACCATCCCAGCTGGCTCAGCCGTCAAGTTCATCAAGGGCCTCGTGAGCTGTTCTAGTGTCCCCAACCGTATCATTACTGACAATGGCTCCCAATTCACAAGCAACCTCTTTAGGACATATTGTGCTAACCTTGGAACGCAGATATGCTACGCTTGGGTGGCACACCCACGAAGCAACGGACAAGCTGAGCGCGCCAACACAGAGGTCCTGAGAGGCCTCATGGCAAGGAATTCAAGAAGAAGCTTGAAGCCTGCGGCAAGGGTTGGCTCGGTGAACTTCAGTCCGTGTTGTGTTCCATCGCACGAACGCGACTAAGCCCACCGGCGAGACCCCATTCTTCCTCGTCTACGGGGCTAAGGCGGTCCTCCCACACGAGGTCAAGCATCACTCCCCGCAGGTCCTGGCATTCGACAAGGCGCGTCAGGATGCCTCGCAGGGAACGGATCCCGTGCCCGGGGAGGAGGCCCATCGTCAAGCCTCACTTTGCGCGGCGAGGAACCAATAGGCGTTGCGGCGTTACCACTGCCGCAGCATCCGCTCCCGGACTCTCAAGGTTGGAGACCTCATCTTGAGGCGGGCCCTCTCCATGGAGGGCCCATTTAGGATCGCCCGCGTCTCTAGGCCCGGCATCGTACGCCTGGAGACGCAGGACGGGGTCCCCATCCAAAATGCTTGGAATATCCAGCATCTCTGAAAGTTCTACCCATGACACTCTCACGTAATAATTTGTGGGGCTTTACATGCCCCAGAGTCTCCCTGGGCGCCGCTACACGGCCTCACGGAGACTCCCACCCATGCCCAAGTGGAAGCCCCATGCTCCACGCTGGCGGACGACACTGTCAAACAACGACTATGCCCATGCCAAGTGGAGGCTCCATGCTCCGTGCTGGTGGGAAGACTAGCGTAGGTGCCAGACGTGGCTATTCTTTGCTTTCTCTTGTAGCCAAATTTGCCACTTCTTGGAATGAAGTTTGAAGTTTCCGCATCTTTATTCGAATGGGGGGTCCGAATTTTTCTAATTGCAGTGTTTTCCCTCTTGAACCTCATTTTTTAAGGAAGTAACAGCGGCCCATTGCGCCCTCCCGTGTGTCCCGTGAGCGGGGGATGGGCACGGTGTTATGCATGGGCCAGACCCAGCAATGTTGGACTCCTAGGCCACAACGGCCGCAGGTCCGCCCGCACGCACACCACGCTAAGGCCTTGGCATCCAGATTCTTGCATGACGCTTCTGAGTGAGCCAATAGGCAAGTGTGGTTCTCGGCCCCTGGCCTCAGGAGCGTCCATCTCCAGGCCTTGCCGAGCATCGCGACCCAGCACACCAGCAACGATCGACCCTTGCTCGAGGGCTCTGGACGTAGGATGGGCACCAAGAAAGGGTGGCTGGAGAAAGAGTAGCCGCAGCTTGGCTCATTATTAAGGAACTGTTGGGGAACGTAGCAAAATTTTAAAAAAATATACGCAATACCAAGATCTATCTATGGAGTCATCTAGCAACGAGGGAGAGAGGAGTGCATCTACATACCCTTGTAGATCACGAGCGGGAGCGTTCAAGAGAACGGGGTTGATGGAGTCGTACTCATCGTGATCCAAATCACCGAAGATCCTAGCACCAAAGGGACGGCGCCTCCGCGTTCAACACACGTCAGGAGCGAGGACGTCTCCCGCGCCTTGATCCAGCAAGGAGGAGGGAGAGGTTGAGGAAGAGGGCTCCAACAGCAGCACGACGGCGTGGTGGTGGTGAAGCTATAGTACTCCGGCAGGGCTTCGCCAAGCTCTTACGGAGGAGGAGAGGTGTTGGGGAGGGGAGGGGCTGCGCCTTGGATGTTGTATGCAGCCCTCCCCTTGCCCCTCTATTTATAGGGGAAGGAGGAAGGGGGCCGGCCCCCTCTAGATGAGATCTAGAGGGGGGCGGCGGCCAAGGGGAGGGGGCTTGCCCCCCAAGCAAGGGGGGCGCCCCCTTTAGGGTTTCCCCCCCCCCCCCAACCCTAGCGTCACCGAACCTTAAGTGTGTAGACCCTACGGGTTCGGGAGACATGCAGACAAGACTGAGATGACTCTTCGGTCAATAACCAATAGCGGGATCTGGATACCCATGTTGGCTCCCACATGCTCCTCGATGATCTCATCGGATGAACCACGATGTCGAGGATTCAATCAATCCGTATACAATTCCCTTTATCAATCGGTATGTTACTTGCCCGAGACTCGATCGTCGGTATCCCAATACCTTGTTCAGTCTCGTTACCGGCAAGTCACTTTACTCGTACCATAATGCATAATCCCATGATCAACCACTTGATCACATTGAGCTCATTATGATGATGCATTACCGAGTGGGCCCAGAGATACCTCTTCGTCATACGGAGTGACAAATCCCAGTCTCGATTCGTGCGAACCCAACAGACACTTTCGGAGATACCTGTAATGTACCTTTATAGTCACCCAGTTACGTTGTGACGTTTGGCACACCCAAGGCACTCCTACGGTATCCGGGAGTTGCACAATCTCATGGTCTAAGGAAATGATACTTGACATTCAGAAAAGCTACATCAAACGAACTACACGATCTTTGAGCTATGCTTAGGATTGGGTCTTGTCCATCACATCATTCTCCTAATGATGTGATCCCGTTATCAATGACATCCAATGTCCATAGTCAGGAAACCATGACTATTGTTTGATCAACGAGCTAGTCAACTAGAGGCTCACTAGGGACGTGTTGTGGTCTATGTATTCACACATGTATTATGATTTCTGGATAACACAATTATAGCATGAACAATATACAATTATCATGAACAAAGAAATATAATAATAACCATTTTATTATTGCCTCTAGGGCATATTTCCAACAGTCTCCCACTTGCACTAGAGTCAATATTCTAGTTACATTGTGATGAATCAAACACCCATGCAGTTCTGGTGCTGATCATGTTTTGCTCTAGGGAGAGGTTTAGTCAATGGATCTGCCACATTCAGGTCCGTATGTACTAAATCTCTATGTCTCCATTTTGAACACTTTCACGAATGGAGTTGAAGCGACGCTTGATATGCCTGGTCTTCCTGTGAAACCTGGGCTCCTTGGCAAGGGCAATAGCTCCAGTGTTGTCACAGAAGAGAGTCATCGGGCCCGACGCATTGGGTATGACTCCTAGGTCGGTAATGAACTCCTTCAGCCAGACTGCTTCTTGTGCTACCTCCGAGGCTGCCATGTACTCCGCTTCACATGTAGATCCCGCCACAATGCTTTGCTTGCAACTGCACCAGCTTACTGCCCCACCATTCAAAATATACACGTATCCGGTTTGTGACTTAGAGTCATCCAGATCTATGTCGAAGCTAGCATCGACGTAACCCTTTACGACGAGCTCTTCGTCACCTCCATACACAAGAAACATGTCCTTAGTCCTTTTCAGGTATTTCAGGATATTCTTGACCGCTGTCCAGTGTTCCATGCCGGGATTACTTTGGTACCTTCCTACCAAACTTACGGCATGGTTTACATCAGGTCTGGTACACAACATAGCATACATGATAGACCCTATGGCCGAGGCATAGGGGATGACACTCATCTTTTCTCTATCTTCTGCTGTGGTCGAGCATTGAGCCGTGCTCAATCTCGTACCTTGCAATACAGGCAAGAACCCCTTCTTTGACTGATCCATTTTGAACTTCTTCAATATCTTGTCAAGGTACATACTCTGTGAAAGACCAATGAGGCGTCTCGATCTATCTCTATAGATCTTGATGCCTAATATATAAGCAGCTTCTCCAAGGTCCTTCATTGAAAAATACTTGTTCAAGTAGGCCTTTATGCTTTCCAAGAATTCTATATCATTTCCCATCAACAGTATGTCATCCACATACAATATGAGAAATGCTACAGAGCTCCCACTCACTTTCTTGTAAATGCAGGCTTCTCCATAAGTCTGCATAAACCCAAACGCTTTGATCATCTCATCAAAACGAATGTTCCAACTCCGAGATGCTTGCACCAGCCCATAAATCGAGCGTTGGAGCTTGCACACCTTGTCAGCATTCTTAGGATCGACAAAACCTTCTGGCTGCATCATATACAATTCTTCCTTAAGGAAACCATTAAGGAATGCCGTTTTGACGTCCATTTGCCATATCTCATAATCATAGAATGTGGCAATTGCTAACATGATTCGGACGGACTTCATCTTCGCTACGGGTGAGAAAGTCTCATCGTAGTCAACCCATTGAACTTGTCGATAACCCTTAGCGACAAGCCAAGCTTTATAGATGATCACATTACCATCCGCGTCTTTCTTCTTCTTAAAGATCCATTTGTTTTCTATGGCTCGCCGATCAACGGGCAAGTCAGTCAAAGTCCATACTTCGTTTTCATACATGGATCCTATCTCGGATTTCTTGGCTTCCAGCCATTTGTCGAAATCTGGGCCCGCCATCGCCTCTTCATAGTCCGAAGGTTCACCGTTGTCTAACAACATGATTTCCAAGACAGGGTTGCCATACCACTCTGGTGCGGAACGTGTCCTTGTGGACCTACGAAGTTCAGTAGCAACTTGATCTGAAGTTTCATGATCATCATCATCAACTTCCTCTCTAGTCGATGCAGGCACCTCAGGAACATTTTCTTGAGCTGCGCCACTTACCGGTTCAAGAGGTAATACTTCATCAAGTTCTACCTTCCTCCCACTTATTTCTTTCGAGAGAAACTCTTTCTCTAGAAAGGACCCATTCTTGGCAACAAAGATCTTGCCTTCGGATCTGAGGTAGAAGGTATACCCAACAGTTTCTTTAGGGTTATCCTATGAAGACGCATTTTTCCGACTTGGGTTCGAGCTTTTCAGGTTGAAGTTTCTTGACATAAGCATCGCATCCCCAAACTTTTAGAAACGACAGCTTAGGTTTCTTCCCAAACCATAATTCATACGATGTCGTCTCAACGGATTTTGACGGAGCCCTATTTAAAGTGAATGCGGCAGTCTCTAAAGCATAGCCCCAAAATGACAGTGGTAAATCAGTAAGAGACATCATAGATCACACCATATCTAATAGAGTGCGATTACGACGTTCGGACACACCATTACGCTGAGGTGTTCCAGGCGGCGTGACTTGTGAAACTATTCCACATTTTCTTAAGTGTGTGCCAAATTCATGACTCAAGTATTCTCCCCCACGATCTGATCGCAAGAACTTGATTTTCCTGTCACGTTGATTCTCAACCTCACTCTGAAATTCCTTGAACTTTTCAAAGGTCTCAGACTTGTGTTTCGTTAAGTAGACATACCCATATCTACTCAAGTCATCAGTGAGGGTGAGAACATAACGATAGCCACCGCGAGCCTCAACACTCATTGGACCGCACACATCAGTATGTATGATTCCCAATAAGTTGGTTGCTCGCTCCATTGTTCCTGAGAACGGAGTCTTGGTCATTTTACCCATGAGGCATGGTTCACACGTGTCAAATGATTCGTAATCAAGAGACTCTAAAAGTCCATCTGCATGGAGCTTCTTCATGCGTTTGACACCTATGTGACCAAGGCGGTAGTGCCACAAGTATGTGGGACTATCATTATCAACCTTACATCTTTTGGTATTCACACTATGAATATGTGTAGCATTACGCTCGAGATTCATTAAGAATAAACCATTCACCATCGGAGCATGACCATAAAACATATCTCTCATATAAATAGAACAACCATTATTCTCGGATTTAAATGAGTAGCCATCTTGAATTAAACGAGATCCTGATACAATGTTCATGCTCAAAGCTGGCACTAAATAACAATTATTGAGGTTTAAAACTAATCCCATAGGTAAATGTAGAGGTAGCATGCCGACGGCGATCACATCGACCTTGGAACCATTCCCGACGCGCATCGTCACCTTGTCCTTCGCTAGTCTCCTCTTATTCCGCAGATCCTGCTTTGAGTTACAAATGTGAGCAACCGCATTGGTATCAAATACCCAGGAGCTACTACGAGTACTGGTAAGGTACACATCAATTACATGTATATCACATATACCTTTCGTGTTGCCGGCCTTCTTGTCCGCTAAGTATTTGGGGCAGTTCCGCTTCCAGTGACCACTTCCCTTGCAATAAAAACACTCAGTCTCGGGCTTGGGTCCATTCTTTGGCTTCTTCCCGGCAGCTTGCTTACCGGGCGCGTCAACTCCCTTGTCGTCCTTCTTGAAGTTCTTCTTACCCTTGCCTTTCTTGAACTTAGTGGTTTTATTCACCATCAACACTTGATGTTCCTTTTTGACTTCTACCTCTGCTGATTTCAGCATTGAATATACCTCAGGAATGGTCTTTTCCATCCCCTGCATATTGAAGTTCATCACAAAGCTCTTGTAGCTCGGTGGAAGCGACTGAAGGATTCTGTCAATGACCGCGTCATCCGGGAGATTAACTCCCAGCTGAGTCAAGCGGTTATGCAACCCAGACATTTTGAGTATGTGCTCACTGACAGAACTATTTTCCTCCATCTTACAGCTGAAGAACTTGTCAGAGACTTCATATCTCTCGACCCGGGCATGAGCTTGAAAAACCATTTTCAGCTCTTCGAATATCTCATATGCTCCGTGTCTCTCAAAACGCTTTTGGAGCCCCGGTTCTAAGCTGTAAAGCACGCCGCATTGAACGAGGGAGTAATCATCAGCACGTGACTGCCAAGCGTTCATAACGTCTTGGTTCTCTGGGACAGGTGCGTCACCTAGCGGTGCTTCTAGGACATAATCTTTCTTGGCAGCTATGAGGATGATCCTCAGGTTCCGGACACAGTCCGTATAGTTGCTGCCATCGTCTTTCAGCTTGGTTTTCTCTAGGAACGCGTTGAAGTTGAGGAAAACGTGGGCCATTTGATCTACAAGACATATTGTAAAGATTTTAGACTAAGTTCATGATAATTAAGTTCATCTAATCAAATTACTCAATGAACTCCCACTCAGATAGACATCCCTCCAGTCATCTAAGTGAAACATGATCCGAGTTAACTAGGCCGTGTCCGATCATCACGTGAGACGGACTAGCCAACATCGGTGAACATCTTCATGTTGATCGTATCTTCTATACGACTCATGCTCGACCTTTCAGTCTTCCGTGTTCCGAGGCCATGTATGTACATGCTAGGCTCGTCAAGTCAACCTAAGTGTATTGCGTGTGTAAATCTGGCTTACACCCGTTGTATTCGAACGTTAGAATCTATCACACCCGATCATCACGTGGTGCTTCGAAACAACGAACCTTTGCAATGGTGCACAGTTAGGGGGAACACTTTCTTGAAATTATTACGAGGGATCATCTTATTTAAGCTACCGTCGTTCTAAGCAAATAAGATGTAAAACATGATAAACATCACATGCAATCAAATAGTGACATGATATGGCCAATATCATTTGCTCCTTTTGATCTCCATCTTCGGGGCTACATGATCATCGTTGTCACCGGCATGACACCATGATCTCCATCATCGTGTCTTCTTGAAGTTGTCTCGTCATCTATTACTTCTACTACTATGGCTAACGCTTTAGCAATAAAGTAAAGTAATTACATGACGTTTATGTTGACACGCAGGTCATAAATAAATAAAGACAACTCCTATGGCTCCTGCCGGTTGTCATACTCATCGACATGCAAGTCGTGATTCCTATTACAAGAACATGATCATCTCATACATCACATATATCATTCATCACATCCTTTGGCCATATCACATCACAAAACACTTGCTGCAAAAACAAGTTAGACGTCCTCTAATTGTTGTTGCAAGTTTTTACATGGCTGCTATAGGATTCTAGCAAGAACGCTTCTTACCTACGCCAAAACCACAACGTGAATTGCCAATTTCTATTTACCCTTCATAAGGACCCTGTTCATCGAATCCGATCCGACTAAAGTCGGAGAGACAGACACCCGCCAGCCACCTTATGCAACTAGTGCATGTCAATCGGTGGAACCAGTCTCGCGTAAGCGTACGTGTAAGGTCGGTCCGGGCCGCTTCATCCCACGATGCCGCCGAATCAAGATAAGACTAGTAACAACAAGTAAATTGACAATATCGACGCCCACAACTGCTTTGTGTTCTACTCGTGCATAGTAACTACGCATAGACCTAGCTCTGATACCACTGTTGGGGAACGTAGTAGAATTTTAAAAAAAATTCTACGCAACACCAAGATCTATCTATGGAGTCATCTAGCAACGAGGGAGAGAGGAGTGCATCTACATACCCTTGTAGATCACGAGCGGAAGCGTTCAAGAGAACGGGGTTGATGGAGTCGTACTCGTCATGATCCAAATCACCGAAGATCCTAGCGCCGAACGGATGGCGCCTCCGCGTTCAACACACGTATGGAGCGAGGACGTCTCCCACGCCTTGATCCAGCAAGGAGGAGGGAGAGGTTGAGGAAGAGGGCTCCAACAGCAGCACGACGGCGTGGTGGTGGTGAAGCTACAGTACTCCAGCAGGGCTTCGCCAAGCTCTTACGGAGGAGGAGAGGTGTTGGGGAGGGGAGGGGCTACACCTTGGATGTTGTATGCAGCCCTCCCCTTGTCCCTCTATTTATAGGGGAAGGAGGAAGGGGGCCGGCCCCCTCTAGATGAGATCTAGAGGGGGGCGGCGGCCAAGGGGAGGGGGCTTGCCCCCAAAGCAAGGGGGCGCCCCCTTTAGGGTTCCCCCCCCAACCCTAGCGTCACCGAACCTTAAGTGTGTAGACCCTACGGGTTCGGGAGACATGCAGACATGACCGAGACGACTCTCCGGTCAATAACCAACAGTGGGATCTGGATACCCATGTTGGCTCCCACATGCTCCTCGATGATCTCATCGGATGAACCACGATGTCGAGTATTCAATCAATCCGTATACAATTCCCTTTGTCAATCGGTATGTTACTTGCCTGAGACTCGATCGTCGGTATCCCAATACCTTGTTCAGTCATGTTACCGGCAAGTCACTTTACTCGTACCATAATGCATGATCACGTGATCAACCACTTGATCACATTGAGCTCATTATGATGATACATTACCGAGTGGGCCCAGAGATACCTCTCCGTCATACGGAGTGACAAATCCCAGACTCGATTCGTGCCAACCCAACAAACACTTTTGGAGATACCTGTAATGTACCTTTATAGTCACCCAGTTACGTTGTGACGTTTGGCCTACGGTATCCGGGAGTAACACAATCTCATGGTCTAAGGAAATGATACTTGACATTCAGAAAAGCTACAGCAAACGAACTACACGATCTTTGAGCTATGCTTAGGATTGGGTCTTGTCCATCACATCATTCTCCTAATGATGTGATACCGTTATCAATGACATCCAATGTCCATAGTCAGGAAACCATGACTATCTTTTGATCAACGAGCTAGTCAACTAGAGGCTCACTAGGGACGTGTTGTGGTCTATGTATTCACACATGTATTACGATTTCCGGATAACACAATTATAGCATGAACAATAGACAATTATCATGAACAAAGAAATATAATAATAACCATTTTATTATTGCCTCTAGGGCATATTTCCAACAGGAACCTCGTGTCAAGTGCTGCCTACACCTATGAGAGGTCCGACACCTGGCGGAGGCGTCTCCGGAGGCCCAGAAACATCATGAGTCCTCCAAGAACCTCGTGAGCTGTGAGCCTCTTGAGACCACGGAGCGATCCGGCCCATGAGGAGTGGGCCTCCTCGGGACCCCAGGGGTGTACTTGGGATCGAGGCTCCGAAGGGGCGCGCTCCCATGACGCATGGGACCCGCCAAGTGTCAGAAGCACACCAAGCTAAGTTATCCTAATCGCGCCAGGTGGGAACCTTTCAATTAGTAACTATGCAGATACTCGAATAATAGTAAAAAACGTTAATATAAAGGCGCAAGCGTCGCAGTTCATTACACGCCCCATGGGGTCCTTCATGGTTCTGGATGCAGGAAACGAAAAACAAACAAAAGACCTGAAGCCCAGCTTCGGCGCCGCCTGCGATCAGTCGGAGTCCTCCTCCTCCTTGATGGGGTCCCTGCGGCGTGGCGCCGCACCCTCCTCCTAGGTCCAGGCACGGCGACGTAGCGGCTCCTCGTAGTCATCGTCGCTCATGCTCCCCACGGGGGAGGCGCCGCTGCTGCTGGAGGTTTCACGGCTGTCGTTAATGGCAAGTTCACCGCAGAGGGCGCCGCTGCCGTGATGGTCGTCGTCATCGGAGAGGCGGTCGTTGTCGCTGCCATCGCCCTCTGGGTAGCACCCCAAGAGCTTGCCATCTTCCCCGAAGGACTTGACGAAGAGCGTCGCCGCTCTATCATACTTGAAGTGGAGGGTACGCCTCCTCTGCAGGCCGCGGGCGCGGGCGAATGTCTACCACCCACAGTTCTAAAACACATTGCCTACAGTGGTCACCTCGACCTCCACCCATGAGGCTTTGCTACAATAGTTGTCGGCTTGCAGCCACAAGCCACCAAGCCCTCCGGTCGGCAACCCCTCCACGAAGAAGCGCGAGAGGTGGATCTAGGTGCCTTCCGGCCTCTCCACCCACACCACAAACTCTCCAGCCACGTCGGTCGTATGGGATTGCGGGCGTGGCGGCCAGGTGGCCATCGTGAGCCCTCCACCTCGACTGCGGCCGTCGCGGCTTCCGCTGCCGTTTCATGGGAGGGACCCTTCCCACAGCCATCGGAGGCAATGCAGACACCCGTGGGGGTGCGCCCGCGCCCCTGAGGGACTGCCGCTCGCGTCACGGCAGAATTGCGGGGACGGCCGCAGCCCCTCTTGGCCGGCTGCGAGCTAGGACGCTCCTGGGGGGCCTTCCCCTTCTCTTTAGCTGAGATCCTTCTCACCGGCGCCATGGGTGCTGCAGCAAGAGTGTAGAATGGGAGATCAAGAGGATGAAGATGAGCTAGGGGGCACCGCCTCCCTCGCCTCTTATATAGTCGATCAGAGGCCAGCCGACGCCCCTTCGCATTCGGTCAATGATGGCTCTATGGGCGTGCGCCAGCTTTTTGTCAGCTTGGGCAGTTGTCGTGGCAACATGGGGAAGTGGAGGTGTATGTGTCCCGTTGCATGCCACGTGTCAGCCCAGGCCCGCAGGCAAAGGGGGCCTGCGGTGCTTCGGCCTTCCCTCCTTGGCTTTTCCTGGAAGCCAGCTCGAGCGCGCCTTGGGATCAGGGGCTACTGTTGGCTTTCTGGGATCGGGGGTACCCAGATCTGCCTGCCTACGGCCCATGGCGTGGCTCCCTCAACGGCCTGGTGCGGCCCAGTTGCAAGACCCCCCAGGTCAAGACCCCCCAAGGGAGCAGTCCTTAGAGTCTGCCTCCCAAGGAGCGGAGATTTTGATGCAGGTACCCAGCCTCACAAGGAAGCCATGACATGAGCCATGACGACCAAGGCCAGGCGGGCGCCAGCTAGTGCAGAGGAGGCAGTTCCCTCTTTGGTGCTAAGGAGGCAGGGACAGACGAGGGTTCCCAAGGAATCCCCCAAAGGTTTCCATTCCGGTGCAACAAGACCAAGACCACAAGCTCGGCATGACGGATGTCATCGACGAGCCCACTCCTGCGTCCCGACCAAAAGCTTAGCAAGCTTGTCAGGATTATATGTACTTCTTGTCCCATTTCAAATTGTCCATTGTGGGATCCCTTCCCGCCTAAGTTTTGATGGAAGAGGACCAAGGCCACTATAAGTCTAGGCTAGCCACCACCATAGAAAGGGGACCCGAGATCAGATCCATTCCACCCACACTTCCTGAGCCCTCGCGAGGCTGCTCAACCACTGTACTAGTTCATCCTCAACAACCTCGTGAGGCTAATCCACCACAAAGTAGGAGGAGGGTTTTACACCGCAAGGTGGCCGGAACCTGGGTCAACTGCTGTGTTCATCCTCTTCCCCACTTGTGCGAGCCCGACGAGGCTAGGCCGTGGGGTGGTGAGCTTGAGATTAGGTCGGGGGAGATCTTCGCACACGCCCCAGAGTTCTAACCTCTCTTGGGTCTGCGGAGCCCTGAATCTGACACGGGCTAATGGCGGTGTCGAGAGGGCCACACTAACGGTGCAATCCCCTCCACGACACCAGACTCAGGGGCAGCCACAGCAAGACCAGCAGGTCGATGAGCTCGACGAGATGTCTATGGCCTCGTCTAGCCCGCAAACCCGTCATGATTAGCGACTAGTACTAGAAGACTGGTGGAAGGTAGATGCGCGCGTCACTATAGAGAGACGTGGTGAGGCACGCCGTCAATCCGACAAGCGCAATGGCTAGACGCTGACGAGCCTGCACCCGGTGCTGGCGGGTACCTACCTTTCTAGGTTGGGTACCCTGCCTTCACTCATGAGTTGTGGCAGGACCGCTGGACATCTACCCACGTCTTCAAGCCAGATCTACCTAAAAATACGATGGAAAACTAAACCCGGCAGAGTTCCTGAGCATTTACACGTTTGCTATTCAGGCCGCCGAGGCAGGGATGAGAAGGTTTTCGTCAACTACTTCCCTTTGGTGCTCAAGCCAAATGTGAGGTCATGGCTGATGCACCTGCCAGAGAACTCCATTTCGTCATGGGCTGACTTGTGCAATGAATTTGTTGGCGCCTTCACGGGTGGCCATCAAGAGCCTGGGCGGCCCAGTGACTTGCAAGTACGTCCATAGAAGGAAGGGGAGAGCTTATGGAAGTACATGCAGAGGTTCAGTCGAGTGCACCATAACATCCCAGAGATACATCCAGCAGCTATGATTGTCGCGTTCCATTCGAACATGTGCAACAGTCGGATATGTTCCAAAATGAACGTCAGGCTGCCCAAGACCATCAATGAGTTGTACACCTTAGCGGATAAATGTGCTCGGGCTGAGGAAGGATGGCGACTCCCTAGCGAAGAGGACGGCATCAAGGTTAATTCAGAGGATGACGACGGGACCACTAACCCAAAGGGGAGAAGCAGCAGGCGCAAAGATAAGTTAATATTACCCGTTGAGATTTCTAACGATCTCGGCCCCTGCAAGAAGGCCAAAACCAAAGCCCCTGGCAAGGAAGCTGCCGCATGCGCTGATTGCCGTGAGGCCGCGGTGGCAGAGAAAGATGGGAAGTATGATGGGCCATACTACAAGATCCACCGCACCAAGGGTCGCGATCTCCAAGAGTGCCACCAAGTCGAGCAGCTTGTTAAGAAACAGAAGGCTGAGTATGAGAAGCACGACAAAGAGAAAGATCAAGAGGATGTTGGTGGAAAAGGCCGTGGAGGAATAGGGGCCTCCGCGGCAAAAGGATAAACCTTCTAGAGGTCGTGAGGAGAAAGAAGGAGATGGAGAGAGTGATGAAGGGGATGAGTAAGAAACCAGCGAGCAAGAATTTCAGGAAGCAACCGAAGCCATGTGTGTTGATGGGGGTGCATCTTTGTACTCCTCGCACCGCTAGCTCAAGTAGTGGGCATGAGAACTCAATGTCGTGGAGCCAACTACAGATTCCGAGAGGCCACTCAAATGGTCCCACACGCCTATCATCTTTGACGAAGAGGATCACCCCGACCGCACTACGGTGGTACGGTGTAGGGTGTTTGCCATTGTTGGTCTCACCAACAATAAGCAACCTCAAGGTCACAAAGATGCTACTTGACAGCGGCGTTGGGCTAAATCTGATCCACCTAAGGTGGTCAGCAAACAGCAGATCCCTGATGAAGAGCTCAAGACTACTGGCACGTTCCAAGGAATCAACCCCGACAGGAGCCGGCCTAAGGGAAAGATTACGCTGCCGGTAACGTTTGGCGGGGCATTAACTACCGAACTGAGAGAGTAGTGTTTGATGATGTTGATCTTCCTCTGCCTTACAATGGGATTCTTGGTCGTCCGACCCTGGAAAAGTTTATGGCAGCATCCCACTATGCCTACAACACCTTGAAGATGCCAGGGCTGATGGGCGTCATTTCCATCCCATCAGACAAGAAAGAAGCAATCATATGTGTAGACCAGATGTATCGAGATGCAGTAGCAGCTGAGGCAGCTGACGCATCAGCTCCCGCCAAAGAAACAAAGAAGGGGAAGAAGATTAGCAGAGACGCCGGCAAGGACTTCGGGAAGCTCGCCTCTCCGAAGTGCGCTGCACCTGTTGAGGACCTGTCGGGGTGTTCCACTAGCAAGAAACCCAAAGTTGCTTCACCTGCTATGAAGAAGGTCCCGGCAAGGCAGGATGGCACCGATGGTACGTTCACCATCAGTGTCACCCTTGATGGCAAATAGGAAAGCGCGCTCGTTGCCTTACTACGGGTGAATGTCGAGGTGTTCCCTTGGCAACCTTCTAACATCCCCGGTGTTCCTAGAGAGGTAATCGAGCACCACCTTGCTGTCTGTCCTCATCCTAGACATGTCAAGCAGAAGTTTAGAAAGAAAGCTTTGGAGTGGCAACAGTTTATTGCTGAGGAAATCAAGAAACTTGAAGCAGCTAGTCTGGTCTGAGGGGTACTGCATCCAACTTGGTTAGTGAATCCAGTGGTGGTGCGCAAGGTAAATGGGAAATGGAGGCTTTGCATTGATTGATTTGAACAAAGCATGTCTAAAAGACCCTTTCCATTTGTCGCACATTGACCAAATTGTTGATTCCACTTTTGGGTGTGATTTGCTATCCTTCTTGGATGCATACTTCGGGTACCATTGTCAGGTCCCCGATCCTAACTCACACTGATCTAGCATGTAACACATCATATCACTTTGCGTCCTCACACACGGTATTCCCATGGCTGCAGCCTTACCTAGGCCGTGACCATTTGTGCCTTTTGGCTCACATATACGATTGTGTCGCTAGCATCCATATGACAGAGAACCCGGGCCGACATGACTAGTCGTGAACCCAAGGTGGCACAAACTTATAGGGACATGCATACATAACACAACAATGAGCATGCCGGTCATCAACATATGAACCCAAGCCGTAGCAAACTACAAGGACTTAACGGAACAGCGCGTGACATTTCCCTAAAGGGACAGACATAGGAACAAAGAAGGATACATGCCGGCAAACCTAAGTGTTCTAGAGCAGTGGCGAACTACCATGGCTCAGTGGAAGCACTAGGAGACATTTCCCCATAAGCAAGGCTACCAAGAATAAACAACTAGTTGTCAGATCCCACACATACCAAGCATTTCAATAACGTACACACAATATGCTCGATATGTGTAAATACAACATATCACAACAAAACTCTACGACTCAAAGTATTTATTCAATAGGCTCCGAGGAGCCAGATATTACAAACATGGGTCTCATGACACAGCATTCAAGTCATACAAGAAACAAGCACAAGCGGAAGCATAAATATGTCTGAGTATAGACATCTGAAAAGAAAGAAGGCTAGGAAGCATGTCTATCTATAAGACCCTCCAAAGGAGCCAGTCCTCTGTCTGGGATTCCCAAGCTAATTGTCGAAGCCCACGTGACACTACTAGTGAGACTGAAGTCTCTCTGAAAAACATAAATTAAGCAAACGTGAGTACAAATGTACCCAGCAAGACTTACATCAGAACTAACTACTTATGCAATAGTATCAACAAAGGGGGTGGTGGAGTTTAACTACAGTAAGCCAACTTTGACTCGGTGGCTATCCTGAACTACGATTGCCATTGACTTCTTTGAGGTGGCGCACACAAGTTCACATATTCACCAATTCAATACACCACTATGGATCCGCTCTCGTCTCCTTACGAGAAGGCCATCCATAGCACTCACGCTTATCTTGCACATTTTAGATTATCCACTTCCAATTATATATGAACGATGTAAGTGTTCCAAGTAGTACATATCCACGGACGCGGCTATTCGAATAGATCATATATAACCTTGCAGGGGTGTACTTCTTCACACATGTTTCCACCACTTAGTGTCTACACATGACATGTGCTCGGCAGACTTCAAGCAAAAGCCGACGTGGGTGTAGACCACCACCTGACTAACCACACAAGTTTCTAGTCCAGGTTTATCGCCTATTCAGGTTCCATCCGCAAGGAAGTCCAGTCGAGGTTTCCACTATGGCCCCAAACGATGTGTGCATGGTTCCTGAGCCCACCAAATGGGTGCCCCGGTACACCATGCCACTTGCCTACCGCATCATAGCCCACCCCTAGGGTCAGCGCTCCACACGGCCTCCAACATACTACAAACACCAGAAACTAGTAGCAACTCCTGGACAGAGGACAGGGGGTTAATAAGTCGAGTGGGGTCATATTTCAGGGCCCAATGTGTGGTAGTAGATGTTCTTGGATCACAGACACATAACTCAGTTCCTAAGGACGGTTTCAATGAGACAACCCACCATGTACACCTACATGGCCTCTCACCGCTAGATTTACCAAATCATGTTCACACACTTAGCTCTCAATAGTAGGACATGTTCACCACCATTCCAACTCATCCCAGATGAATCAGACCTGACACAACTCTAAGCATCGCAGGCATAACAAGCAAGCATGAATGAGTAGCCACATCATGGCTCAAACAACTCATGCTCATGCTAGTGGGTTTTTACAAATTAATGTGGCAAAGACAGGCCATGCAGAAGAATGGGTTCAACTACCGCCACATGTAGCAGTTGAATCGTTGTTGTCCTAATGTAGTAAAAGAGAGCAAGAGAGAGAGAGTGGGATTGTATCGGAATGCTCAAAGGAGTTTTGCTTGCCTGGAACTTCTGAAGATAGTAAAGCTCTTCATCGCTGTCATCGAACTCATCATCGGAACAACGTCTACCCAGGGGGAACAACCTTCGGCAGCACAAAAAGGAACAACATTCACTGCAATGCACAACCAAATGTATGACATGGCATGTTAGGGTACTGAATTCACCTAATGCAATATTTAGACAAGATAGCTGAAGTGGAATTCAAACAAGATCAAATTCCAACTCCAAATGTTATTTTAAAGATTGCCCAAATCATCATTTGTCCTATTCAGTGAGGTTAACTTGTTCAAACATGCATGAAAGTAGCATAAACAGATTCTTCAGATTTTTCTAATAATTTTTCATATATAAATTATTTCATTCTGAGCTACGGTTTATTTTGTATGATTTTTTATAAGTTTTAAACATTTTCTGGAATTTTCAAATCATTTCGAATTGGAGATAATCCAAGAAAATGATTGTTGCATCATCAATGCGCCATGCTGACATCATCAGGTCAACAGACCCGGTCTAGGTAAACCTGATGTGTGGATCCCGCTTGTCATAGGCTCACAGTTAATAGAAAGTTAATACCGTGTTGACTGGGTTTTGACCCGCTGTGGGACCCGCTCTCAGTGACTGTGGTGGGTAATTAGCAGTGTGATTAGGCACTAATTAAGCTAGCCACGTCGGCGATTAACTTTGGCGCTAACTCAGGCACAACGGCGTTCGTCGTTCCAGCGAATCTGGTGATGGGAGCGAGTGGGGTTGAGCTCCACGCACTCAGCGCGACGAGGCGCATCGAGGGGTGGTTACGGCAGGTGCCGAGGTGGGCTTTAGCGGAGGTGGTGGCGAGCTCAGGTGGCAACCAGAGCCATGGCGTCAAGCAGGACGGGGCTATCGTGCACAAAAGGAGGAGCTGGAGCATGCGTTCGGCTCCTTCGGAGCACAGTGAGCATGGCGACACGCTCAGTTTCGAGCCTCAGCGGCTACAGCGATGTGGTGACATCACCAGCAACGTGGAGCTCGCGGGCATGGTGGGGGTCGGAGCTAGAGCGTGCAAGGGAGTGAGGGGAGAGGGGCAAAATTAAGGGGAGCTCACGGTGCACTCGCAGAGCAGGTCAGTGGGCTCGGGGAGGTGCTGGAGCTGACAGGGCGGCGAGGCAGATCTCTGGGCCGACGGGGAAGGTGACAAAGAGGGCCACGCTATATTGCTCCAGGGCTCGTGCTCGTCGGTCAGCAGATGCAATGGTGGACGGAGGGGCTTATAGAAATGAATAGATGGCGAGGAGGAGGCTCTGGACACGGCAACATCGAGCGGCCGCAACGGGCATGTACGATGGTGTCGTAGGGAGAAAGCAGAGGAGGGGGAGGGGTCCAGGGAGAGTGGGGAGCAGGAGAGGAGGTTCCAGGGCGTCTCTGTGGTGTCTCTAGAAGGCCCGGGCGTAAAGCAGGCAGGGAGGAGGCGTGGCGCGCTCGGGCGCGCGTGCGTTGTCCCTCCTCTTCCTACGGGCCGAGGTAGGTGATGACTGGCACGAGCTAGGTGGGCCGCCTACTTGGCTGTCCAGGTAAGTCGTTTTTTATTTCTATTCTGTTTTCTATTTTTCCTTTGTGTTTTGGTTTAGTTTTAGTACTAAATCTTTTTATGAAATTATGAAAATAATTATGCGCACTAACTGAATTATTCCATCACATATTCATGGCCAAGGGAGATGAAGAGAAAACAACATTCATAACTCCATGTGGCACGTGCTGCTTCATACGAATGCTTTTTGGGTTAAAGAGCGTCAGATCCACTTTTGCAAGAGCGGTGCAAGTTGGTTTCGAGTCCAAGTTACACCAGAAATTAGAAGCTTACATGGATGATATAGTGGTCAAGACCAAAGATAGATCAACGCTCATCCAAGATTTGTAAGAGACTTTTGCAAATCTACGCAAGATCAATTTGAAGTTAAACACTGAGAAGTGTGTGTTTGATGTTCCCTCCAGCAAGCTACTTGGTTTCTTTGTGTCTCACTAAGGGATAGAAGCCAACCACGAAAAGATTAGAGCAATCGAGCAGATTCAAGAACCCAAGAATGTTAAGGATGTGAGGCGTTTGAATGGATGCGTTGCTGCGCTGAGTAGGTTCAACTCCAAGTCTGCCGTGCGCGCCTTGCCCTTCTTCAAATTTTTGAAGAAGATAGGCCCAATGAAGTGGAACCTGCAAGCAGAAGCAGCCTTGCAAGACCTGAAAGCCTACCTTTCTTCTGCTCCCACCTTAGTCGCGCCTAAACCGCAAGAGTCGTTGCTGCTATATTTAGCGGCAATAAATCAAGTGGTTAGTGGAGCGCTGGTGGCGCAGTGAGAAGTGGATGAGGAAGCAGCTACAACAATTATTCCCTCCAGAGATAAAATTGGACCAGTCATGACAAGATTGAACACAGGTCAGAGAGAGACAGAATCAGTTGGCGAAGGCAATCCAAAAATCGTGCCAAGGAAGAAAGTGGGACAGTGACCAGTTTACTTTGTCATCTCCTTCCTACAAGGAGCCAGATCAAGGTACTCTAGGGTGCAAAAGCTGATCTTCAACCACATTGTGGCCTCGAGGAAGCTGTGCCACTACTTCCAAGCCCACGAGATCACACATGTGGTGGGCTCCTACTTCTATGACAAAAAATCATGACATAAAACAGGCTTTTCATCCTAGGCAGATCGGGGACACACCTGCATGACATTCTTTGGGCCGTGCATGACGGAAAAAGTCGGGTAGAAGCGAGGGCGAGGAAAATGTCAGGGAGTTCCCGGTTACGGTGGGTGGTCGAGGTGTGGGGACCCCGACTCATAAGTCGTGATCATCGAATGCACGTGTACAGTGATCCCAGAGATCAATGCTCACTGAACACACAGAAGCTGAATAACAAGAGTCTTACATCCATACATACCGTCTTACATAAATTATAATCATTATGGTCGAGTCTTGAGTACAACTTCGCAGCAGAAATCTTCGTCAATAACTTGGACCCATGCCATCTGCCTTAACCACTACAGGCATTCTAACTGGGAAGCGTCCTAGCTCGCAAGTTTGTCAGCAAGGTACTCTTCATTATATCATGTTCTTTCATGCCTGGCCAATAAAATAACCAGTGGCAAACCAATGAGTACTTTGAATGTACTCGCAAGCAACCCAAGAGTGATAACAGAATAATTATGCAAGATTCTACTGCTAAATTGGCAGTTTTGCAGAAAGCTAGTTTTTCTCATGCAAGTATGATCAACATTTATCAAGGATATGAATGCGTCTGCAGCAAGTATCAGGAGGTTACAGACATCAACATCAAGAAAGAGTTATGAACAACTCATGCTCAAGCTCATCGTGACTTCCTCACGAATCATGTCAACAAATTTACCAAACCGTGTTGTTTTCCAGAAACATATGGACATAGTCTAAGAAGCACCACCCAACTGTCCTTGACCGTGGACACGACTATTTGAATTATTTTACACTCTGCAGAGGTTGCACACTTTACCCACAAGATTCGGGGAACTTCCGTGTCATCCACGACCCGCGGTACCTCAAGTGCCCGGGGTAAGCACCTGATCACTATCTTTCCCTAGACGACACTAACATAGAGTCCACTCGATTGGTAGTAACCCCCGTGCCCAACATTTCACATCTTAAAATTGTGGAGCCTTGCTCCCATATTCATCACATACCACAAGCACGTGGTACCAACGGTGTGTCCAATGCCCTATGAAAACAGTCATGGCCGCCCTACCTGGCACGACCCCGTTCCGAGAGAGCGCAACAACGACTCTCCCGTCACTAGTAATGCGGGCTCCAAGCTAGTATCGACCTAGATAATCAATAATGCCCTTTCCCATATAAGGGCAGAGTGGTCGCACATGTTTGGTTGGGACGGTCGACAAATCTTAAATCTAATCCGTCTCTGTAAACAACACTTTTATCAAGCCTCGGTAAACTACTTCTCCACCAAGTAGTGACCTAGTTCATCATCATCTCCCAGGGGCATCAGTGGCACCCACTGGGGCTGTTTGCAAGTATGTCAAACCACACTTGTTTCTTTCCATGCATAACCCTGACCCACTTTGCATAGCCATTCACTATAGCATATTTCTACAACCCACCAACACAACTCTAAGCAAGGGTAGAGTCATGAAAAATGCAAGTATCAATGGAGTATGCAACGGAGGCAAGCCTAGCAAGGTTGCCATTCAAGGTATATCATGCACTCAGTGAAGCAATGAGAATGCTATTATGATGTAAAATGGTTCATCATGGTCAAAGGGTTGCTTGCCTGGTTCATCAGAGTCTTGAAATCTTCTAGTCCTTCTCCAAGTACTCTGTCTACTTCGGCAACTAACGTCGGAAACAATCACAATAAGCAACACAACAAGGCAAGAATAAATGTGCTCTAAAAATATGAAGTTGACTTTTCTAGGATACCTCTGCTCATATGAGGAATGATCAAAGTGATTTCATTGGAAGTGGATCAATGGATATTTCTAAACATTTTGATATGATGGAATAAAGGGGGTTATGGAATTGCAAGAAGTGTACAGAAGAATTATTTTGAAAAATGAGCAAAGGCACCCATTTAACAAGCAATACTTCTAGGAGCATCTAGGAGTTGGTTTCACTGGATTTGGAGTCCAAAGGTATTTCCTACGGATTTTCTAAGTTGGTTATATATGGATAATTGGACCAATATTTGATGTGGTACATAAAGCATTAGAAAAAATGTTCAAAAACTAAGTTATGAGCATATAAGTATACATGAATTTTAATAATTGCATTTGGATTAAGAATGGGCTCTCTGTGATTTTCTAAAGTTCATCACAGAAATGGAAAAATAGGATTAGATAAATAATTGTGAAGGAAATATTTCTGGAAAAAAGTGAAAATATAACCATGTGATAGGGCATGATTTTAGGAACTACTAGAAATTTGAATTATCAAATTTGGAGTTAATATGAATTGTCTATGAAGTTTAGAAGTTCCCTGAAAAAGAAAAAGACAAAGGTTTTACTGAAATGGGCCGGATCAGGGCAGCGGCAGGGCACACTGCGCGAGGTTTAGCGGCAGGGCGTCACTGGGCCGGCCCAGCGACTCGGCTTTGGCTCTGTGCGCTTTCTCTACGGGGAGACGGCTCCAGAGGAAGCCGTGTCCACTTAACTTGTGGGCCCGACCCTCAGGGTCACTTACACCCAGGGCCCACCGGGCTCTCTCTCCTTCTCCCACCTCCTTCTTCTTCCTCCCGACAGGGGACATAGGAGGGCGCCGGGCGCCGTGGTTCCGGCCGCTCTGCTGCGCCGGACGGCGTGGTAGTGGTCTGGGTGGATGCCCCACTCCACGCCGCACTCGAGGGTGGCTACGTTGGACACGGGGGCGACCAGGAGCGAGCAGCTCAACGGGAGGGCAGACGATGGTGTCTAGCAAGAGGGATTCTAGGGTTGCGGGGCGCTAGAGGGGGAGGTAAAGGGCGGAGGAGCCTTGCAGACATGCGGTGGCTCCATTGGAGTCCAAAGGAGGGGAGGGGAGGCTTCGGTTTGCGGGAACTTGGGCGGAGACCGACGGCGGCACCTCGGCCATGGAGGAAGCAAGAGGGAACGAGAGGGAGAGGGAGTGTGTCTGAGGGGTTGCTGGGGGAGGGGGAGAGCGAGGAGAGGCCAGAGCAGTGCTTGGGAGGGCCTCTAAGTAGAGGGGCCGCGGTGCACCGTGGACGTAGCCTACGGCGCCCATGGGCGAGCTCGCGGAGGGAGAAAGAGGGCAAGGGAGGAGGGGCCCGATAGCATTGCGTGTCGTGGATGTCGAAGCGCATCGTCGGGCGCACTGGGGAGTCCCGAGGTGGTTGGCAGGGGGGCGGCTACAGTGCCTGGCCGCACTGTAGCGCGCTCCAGAGCACCCAAATGGCTTGGCATGCCATTTTCTAAGAAGTGTGGGCGCCCCCAAGCATGTCTAGAAGGTCTAGGAGGGAGTAAAGAAAGGGATCTTGGCCTTGGATGCTTTGGGTGGCCAGTGGGTGAAGAGAGAGGAAGAAGAAGAGTGGAAATGGGTCTGTCCAGAATAGAAAATTGGTGGTTTCATCCCCTTGATCAATGAGCATTGACTTGTGCTAAATGCCAGAGGTAGAGGGAGGTTAGGAGGAGGTGTGGTAAAGAGGAGAACTCATTTGGATTAGTGGAAGAGGCCCAAACAGGGTTTTTAGTTAAAATGTAGAAGGTGTTTGATATGGTTTTGGGGTATGTGCACTAATTTCCTTCTTGTGCCACTTGGCAGGGGTGTTTGTCATGACAAAATGACAAGGTAGAAGGAAGATGAGCTCATTTGGAAGAGTTTGCTAATGTAACTTTGGCAATCCCTAGAAATTAGCAGAAATGAACTTGTGTAGATCTAGTTGAGCAAATCACTTCCCCTTGATGCACCACTCGGTGTAGTGGCCTCGTTTGGTCATGTGAACATGCTCAAAAAAGTTGGGGTCAAGGAGAGAAAGTTGGTAGTACAAAGTTGTTCAAATTTGATTCTGGTCAGAGAGGGTTTTGGGGGGTTTTGTCCAATATTTTGAACATGACCATGTGTTGAAACTCATATATATGGAAAATATATGTCCACTGAGTTTCCCTGATTTTTCTCAAATATTTTTGAAGCTTTAAAATAATTTTAACCTATTAAAGACCATTTCTGGCCTTAATAAAAAGCATTTAAATAAATAGGAAAATAATTTTTAAAATAATATTTTTGTGGTTTATGGGAGTCCTATATCTAATAGGACTCAAATATGCTTTTGGAAATATTTTTCATGCCCTAAATTAAGTACTTGTAGTGCAAGCCTTAATTCAGGGGGTTTTGGAAAACCTAATTTAGAAAATACTTTTTGGCCAAATTATTTTTCCCAGAAATTATTTTTGTGTCCCATACACATGGCATGATCATTGGGCAAGGTTTTGGATCAAGGAGAATGAGTATAAGAGTTGGAGAATTTATTTGAATTTTTTAGAGCACTTGCAAACAGCAGTCAAACATTCAATCAAAGCAAACACAAAACACTCATAAGTTTTTGTTAGACCACATTTTATCATGATTTATTAGCTTAAGTGTTGTGGCATGAAAATCAGGGTGTGACACGAGGCCGAGCGATGCATGGAGATTTGCGCGTTTATCTTATAGACCTATGCGCGTGGGTGAGGTTTGTTGGCCTTTGTAAGTGCATCTAGTGCCACCCCTAGTTGGTTTTGGAGTATTGATGACAAACTTGGTTGAGGTACTAATGTGTTTGAGAGAATTGCAGGATAACACAGGTAGTAGTCCCTCATTGATTTGGTTTGCCTATCAGAGATGACCCCTAAAAATGTGTGAAGACATTGAAGACAATGGTGGTCTGTGAAGATATTCACAACGAAGATTATGACTCAAGAAGACATTCATGTGAAGACTATGGAGTGCGAAGACATAGTAGTTTCGTAGTTCCTTTTCTTCTTCATTGAGTCGGAGGAACCACTGTATTGTTATGTGGGGTCCAAGTGAACAAAGTCAGAGTGACTGATTTGATGCTCAACCAAATCCTATGTCTTCGAGCGAAGACAATGAGAGCAAATCTTATCTAGAGCTGGATGAGTCGGCTTTACTTGTAGCCCAAGTCAAGCTGCCACATGTGTCTGAAATCTAATCGTTGGACACGTGTTAGTTCCTTAGTGACCCAAGGTCATTTTGGAAAAATCAGGTCGGGTTGCCTCCTGGCTATAAATAGCCCACCCCCTACACCATAAATTGGTGGCTGCTCAGAGTTAGTGCACAGCTTTTGTCGTTTTGAGAGCAACCCACCTCCGAAGCATTTGAGAGAGAAATCCTTGCGAGGATAAAGCCCTAAACACCCAGAGCCAAAGAGTGTTAGGCATCACTGAAGTCTTTCTATCTGCGTGATCTGAAAGACTTGTTACACTTGAGGACTGTGAATCCTCCAGCCGGTTAGGCGTCTTGTTCTGACCATCCAAGAGTCATTGTGGATTGCGGGTGAATGAAGTCTGTGATGGTTTGGAAGTCTTCCTTGAAGACTTACCAGAGTGATTGGGCGAGGATGGTGTGTCCTTAGCTCAAGGGGAATAAGGTGAAGATGTGGTCTTCTGATTTGAATCTCAGCCTCCCTAACCAGATGTACAGTTGTCACAGCAACTGGGATTGGTCCAACAAATCCTTGTCCTCACCAAGCAACTGGTTCTATCCTTTACCTCTCTTTAGTTACAGTTTGTCTTCGTGAAGTTATTGCCTGCTAGCATGATCTGATTGACTTCACTGTGTGAATACTGTTGTCGTTTGGCTTGATACTATCTTCCATCCTGATCCATACTACCTAGTTGCTGATAGTCTTCATGCTTTCACTTCATTGCTTACTTGACTATGGCTTGTCTAGTGTAGTCTATCTTTGGCTGCATATCAATAGGTTCATTTGTGCTCTTTGTCTTCAAAGCCCCCATGTTTTGAAGACTTTCATAAAAATCGCCTATTCACCCCCCTCTAGTCGATAACTAGCACTTTCAATTGGTATCAGAGCAAGGTGCTCCCTTGTTCTGTGTGATTCGGTTTAACCACCTAGAGTTTTATCTATGTCGACTGCAGGGATAACCAAAGTCTCCACTGCATACCCTGTCTTCGATGGCACTGATTACCCCTACTAGAAGAATAAGATGCGCATGCATCTTGAAGCCATTAACGTCGACCTCTCATATGTCGTCAAGAACGGCATTCCCAAGGTCGGTGAAGGTATCACTACTGCTGATGTCAAGAGGTTAATTCAAATGGACTCGACTCCCAAGAACATCATCTGTCATCATCTGACCAAAGGACAGTATGGCCATGTGAGTTCTCTGGAAACTGCGAAGCTAATCTGGGACTAGCTCTCCGAGGTCAAGGAAGGTGTCTCAACCCAGAGATACTCAAGGATTAGTGTTCTCCGCAACCTCTTCAACCGCTTCAAGAGAAATGAGAATGAGAATGTCAAGCTCACATTCGATCGCCTCACTGATATCACAAATGTGCTTCGTGCACTCGGAGCCACTGAAAGCACCAAGCATGAAATCGTCAAAGCACATCTAAGATCTCTTGACAACTCATTCTACACCCTGGCCCTGATGATTGAAGAATGACCTAACTTCAAGACTCTCGATCCGTCTGACATACTTGAGAGGCTCATTACACATGAGTTTCAGCAATCTGAGAAAAGAGATATCTATGGTCCCAACTATGGTCGAACTCGCGCTTTGAAGGCAAAGGTTGTTTCCTCATCTGAAGAAGAATCTGACTACAGTTCTAAGGATCTTGAAGACATTGGAAAGGAACTTTCCATGCTAGTGAAGAAGTTCCAGAGGTTCATGATATGTCCATTTTGCATCATGCTTTTATATCGATATTTATTGCATTATGGGCTATTATTACACATTATGTGTCAATACTTATGCCTATTCTCTCTTATTTTACAAGGTTTACATAAAGAGCTAGAATGCCGGCAGCTGGGATTCTGGGCTGGAAAAGGAGAAAATATTAGAGACCTATTCTACACAGCTCCAAAAGTCCTGAAACTCCACGGAAGACGTTTTCCAAATATATAAAAAAATACTGAGAGCAAGAACTTCACCAGGGGCCACACCCTGCCCACGAGGGCGGGGGCGCGCCCTACCCCCTGGGCGCCCCCCCCTACCTCATGGGCCCTAAGGGAGTCCTGGATTAGGGGGTGTTCGGGTAGCCGGACTATACCTTCAGTCGGACTCCTGGACTATGAAGATACAAGATTGAAGACTTCGTCCCGTGTCCGGATGGGACTTTCCTTGGCGTGGAAGGCAAGCTTGGCGATGCGGATATTCAAGATCTCCTACCATTGTAACCGACTCTGTGTAACCCTAACCCTATCCGGTGTCTATATAAACCGGAGGGTTGTAGTCCGTAGGCAATCAACTCCATATACAACAATCATACCATAGGCTAGCTTCTAGGGTTTAGCCTCCTTGATCTCGTGGTAGATCTACTCTTGTACTACCCATATCATCAATATTAATCAAGTAGGAGTAGAGTATTACCTCCATCGAGAGGGCCCGAACCTAGGTAAAACATCGTGTTCCTGCCTCCTGTTACCATCCGGCCTAGACGCATAGTTCGGGACCCACTACCCGAGATCCGCCGGTTTTGACACCGACATTGGCGCTTTCATTGAGAGTTCCTCTGTGTCGTTGCCTTTAGGCCCGATGGCTCCTTTGATCATCAACAACGATGCAGTCCAGGGTGAGACTTTGCTCCCCGGACAGATCTTCATCTTCGGCGGCTTCGCTCTGCGGGCTAATTCGCTCGGCCACCTGGAGCAGATCGAAAGCTATGCCCCTGTCCATCAGGTCAGGTTTGGAAGCCTAAACTACATGGCTGACATCCACGGGGACTTGATCTTCGACGGATTCGAGCCACAGCCAAGCGCAACGCACTGTCTCGATGGGCATGATATAGCTCTGCCGCCGAACAGCGCCTTGGAGGCCGCATATGCATCGGTTTCGACCATTGATTTGGAGCCTACTGCATCGATCGAGGATCAGCGGTTGGATGCTGCCTCAGGGGCTATGATCTCAGAAGCGATTGAGCTGAACGCTAGCCCCGCACTCTGCACGACCTATGACTCCGAGGATCCGGACTCCTCCCCGGACTCCGAACCCCCCGCGCCCCTACCAATCGAATCCGATTGGGTGCCGATAATGGAGTTCACCACCGCAGACATCTTTCAGCGTTCGCCTTTTGGCGACATCCTGAATTATCTCAAGTCTCTCTCTTTATCAGGAGAGCCCTGGCCGGACTACGGTCAGTGAGGGTGGGATACGGGCGATGAGGAAATTCAAAGTCCACCCACCACCCACTTTGTAGCCACTATCGACGACCTAACCGACATGCTTGACTTCAGCTCCGAAGACATCGACGGCATGGACGACGATGTAGGAGACGAACAGGAACCAGCACCTGTAGGGCGCTGGAAGGCCACCTCGTCATATGACATATATATGGTGGATACTCCAAAAGATGGAGATGGCAATGGAACAGTGGGGGATGACGCCCCCAAGAAACAGCCAAAGCGTCGGCGTCAGCGGCGCCGCTCTAAATCCCGCCAAAGCAAAAACGGTGATTCCGGCACGGGAGCTAATACTACCCGGGATAGCACCGAAGAACACCCACCTCAGCAAGATTCGGTACAGGAAGATGGAGAAGCCAGCCCCCATGAGAGAGCGGCAGACCGAGAGGTCGAGGATGATAACTATACGCCTCCCTTCGAAGACGAGGCAAGCCTCGATGACGACGAATTCGTCATACCATCAGACCCCGTCGAACAAGAGCGTTTTAAACGCAGGCTTTTAGCCACGGCAAGCAGCCTCAAGAAAAAGCAGCAACAGCTTAGAGCTGCCCAAGATTTGCTAGCTGACAGATGGACTGAAGTCCTTGCGGCCGAAGAGTATGAACTCAAACGCACCTCCAAGAGTTACCCGAAGCGCAGGCCGCTACCCCAATCAGAGGAGGAAGCACCTACATCACCAGCGCATGACATGGCAGACCGGCCACCTCGCGGCCGCGACAGAGAGGCCTCTCGGCCCTCCACCCAAGCCATGCCCCAACGCCGCTCAACTAAGGCACGGGAAAATGTGCCCGACCTGCGAGACATACTGGAGGATAAGGCAAGACAAACAAGATCGATCTACGGATCGCGCAGACGCCCTATGGCAAGTGACAATGATCTTCACTCCGGATACAACAAATCCAGCCGGGCCGAACACAACAGACATAGCTCTTCCGAGCTGCGTCGTGATATAGCCCAGTACAGAGGCGCTGCACACCCGCTATGCTTCACGAATGAAGTAATGGATCATAAAATCCCAGAGGGTTTCAAACCCGTAAACATCGAATCATACGATGGCACAACAGACCCGGCGGTATGGATCGAGGATTATCTCCTTCACATCCACATGGCACGCGGCGATGATCTACACGCCATCAAATACCTCCTGCTCAAACTTAAAGGACCGGCCCGGCATTGGCTTAACAGCTTGCCAGCAGACTCAGTCGGTTCTTGGGAGGACCTGGAAGCCGCATTCCTCGACAACTTCCAGGGCACTTACGTGCGACCGCCGGATGCCGACGACTTAAGCCACATATTTCAGCAGCCAGGGGAATCGGCCAGACAATTCTGGACACGGTTCCTAACAAAGAAAAACCAGATAGTCGACTATCCGGACGCAGAGGCCCTAGCAGCCTTCAAGCATAACATCCGCGACGAGTGGCTTGCCCGGCACCTGGGACGGGAAAATCCGAAATCCATGGCAGCCCTCGCGACACTCATGACCCGCTTTTGCGCGGGAGAAGACAGCTGGCTAGCTCGCAGTAACAACTTATCAAAGAACCCTGGTAATTCGGATACCAAGGACAAAAGTGGCAGGACACGTCGGAATAAGCAAAAACGCCGCGTTAATAGTGACAGCAATGAAGACACGGCAGTCAATGCCAGATTCAAAGGCTATAAATCCGGTCAGCGGAAAAAGCCATTCAAAAAGAATACTCAGGGCCCGTCCAATTTGGACCGAATACTCGATCGCTTGTGCCAGATACGTGGCACCCCCGAAAAGCCAGCCAATCACACTAACAGGGATTGTTGGGTGTTCAAGCAGGCAGGCAAGTTAAGGGCCGAAAACAGAGACAAGGGGATGCACAACGACGACGAGGAGCCCAAGCCTCCGAACAACAATGGACAGAAGGGCTTTCCCCCACAAGTGCGGACGGTGAATATGATATACGCAACCCACATTCCCAAGCGGGAGCGGAAGCGTGCGCTACGGGACGTATACGCGATAGAGCCAGTCGCCCCAAAGTTCAACCCATGGTCCTCCTGCCCGATCACTTTTGATCGAAGGGACCATCCCACTAGCATCCGTCATGGCGGCTTCGCCGCATTGGTTCTCGACCCAATCATCGACGGATTTCATCTCACAAGAGTCCTCATGGACGGCGGCAGTAGCCTAAACCTGCTTTATCAGGATACAGTGCGGAAAATGGGCATAGATCCCTTAAGGATTAAGCCCACAAGAACGACCTTTAAAGGCGTTATAGCAGGTGTAGAAGCCAACTGTACAGGCTCAGTAACACTTGACGTGGTCTTCGGATCCCCGGACAATTTCCGAAGCGAAGAGCTAATCTTCGATATAGTCCCGTTTCGCAGTGGCTATCATGCCCTGCTCGTACGAACTGCATTCGCAAAGTTCAATGCGGTGCCGCACTATGCATATCTCAAGCTCAAGATGCCAGGCCCTCGAGGAATAATTACGGTCAACGGAAACACCGAACGCTCCCTCCGTACGGAGGAGCATACGGCGGCTCTCGCAGCGGAGGTACAAAGTAGCCTTCTCGGGCAATTCTCCAGTCCGGCCATTAAAAAGCCAGACACTGCCAAGCGTGCCCGGAGTAACCCACAGCAGGACCGCCTGGCACACTCTGAGCAAGCGTAGCAATGCGGCCCCAACCCCAGCTTTCGCAACATAGCGAAACCAGTACCTCGCATACATAACTATGCCCTGGAAATACCATGGGCACAGGGGAAGGGGCACAATAACGGCACGCCCAAAATACGGCTTAAAACGTACTAGGGGCTGCCGGATTCTTTTTTTAATTTTTTTTCTTACTTTCAGGACTCCATACTTCGGACGACCTGTTCGGCAATTCGACTGCCGCACAAACGATGCAAGATCCAGGGAGGTAGACAAGCCATGCCGCTTATGGAACTCCCAGGTGGTCTCTGTTACGAGCGGTATACCTGTTTTAAATACAATTCCGCGGCCTGCCCCTGGTCAGGACATATTGAATAGTCCAATATCTTTTGCTTACTGCACTATTTGTATCGTTCGGCTTTGATAAATAGCCTCTCTATAAACAATGCATAGCTTTTGTCTATTTTCTGCATTACTCTCTTTTATATATGTTCATTAATGACATGATTGCACCCGTACACTGTGGTACGGCAAGTACGCCAGGGGCTTTAGTACCCTTTAATATGGTGTGAGAAGTCCGTACACTTTCACAAGTGCGGCGCCCCGAACTTATAGCACTGTATGCATCGGCTCCGAATCATGCTTTGGGTCAATAGTTGGGTTTTCCCGGCTCCTATGTTTTGGTGCCTTACGTTCCGCTATATCATCTAAGGTAGCACTAGGAGAACCACTGCGATTGTGCCCCGGTTGAGCTGGGTTAAGCACCTCAGTGGAGAAAGCTAAAACTGACTGTCATGATGAGGCGAGAGACCGGTCGCTGTTCGAGAGGTTTTTCGAGTCCCTAAAGACTTATGCCGCTTCGAGCGAGGAGCCGGATTTGTCCGGCCAAGGCGTGGATAGCGCCCCGAACTCGGTCTTCCGAACTAGGGGCTTCGCCGAAATTTAAAATTATAAAGTTCTATGGCTAAGTGAGAGTGTTCAAGCATTATAGTCTGATTGCCTGGTTCGTTGTGCTGAGCGCCTCCCTCGAAGGACCCAACTATGGGGAAAAGAGTGCTCAGGTTTATCCCGAACACCCCAACACTAGTGGCATGGGGGCAGAAGCCGACGACTGGCCATCTCTCAATTTTTTGATAAACGGCCGCACAGAAAATAATATTTTAAATTCAACAAGCATTGCTTAAGCGCTTATGAACAAGTTTTCAGCGCACAAGATAAAAACGAGCGAGTTTATTCAAAAATTACATCCTTGGTACATTCATCCGCCACAAGGCGGGCACCCGCAAGAACATCCTTGTAATATTTCTCGGGCTTGCGATGCTCCTTCCCTGGCGGCGGCCCGTCCTTCACAAGCTTCTCACCGTCCAGCTTACCCCAGTGCACCTTTGCACGGGCAAGGGCCCGACGGGCACCTTCGATGCAGATGGAGCGCTTGATGACCTCGAGCCTTGGACAGGCCTCCACCAGCCGTTGCACCAGCCCGAAGTAGCTCCCAGGTAGGGCCTCTCCGGGCCACAGCCGAACTATGAAGCCCTTCATGGCCTGTTTGGCCGCCTTGTGGAGCTCGACCAGCTGTTTCAGCTGGTCGCTCAAGGGCACAGGGTGTCCGGCCTCAGCATACTGAGACCAGAACACCTTCTCCGTCGAGCTGCCCTCTTCAGCTCGATAGAATGCGGCGGCGTCGGATACGCTGCGGGGAAGATCTGCAAATGCCCCTGGAGAACTCCGGATTTGGGTAAGTAACAAGTAGTTTACTTTTATATTTTTGCTTTGCATAAATAATGCCTTACCCGCTGCTATCTTCTCCATCTCCTCCAACTCTTGGAGGGCCTTTTGGGCTTCGGCCTTGGCAGACTTGGCAGTCTCAAGGGCCGCCGCGAGCTCGGACGCTTGGGTCTTTGACTCAAGCTCCAAACTCTCATGTTTTTTCATGAGAGCCTGAAGCTCTTGCTGCACCTCGCCGACCTGAGCCCCAAGTTTCTCTCGCTCGGTGCGCTCCGCGGATGTTTTCTTTTCGGCCTCGGACAGCGCCTGCTTGAGGGTCGCCACCTTAGTCATGGCCCCTATAATAAGCAGTGCAATCCTGTTATTTTTTGCAATCAAGCCTCTCTATAGGCACTTTTTCTGTAAGGTATTTCCTACCTTCTTTTTCCTCGAGCTGCCGCTTGGCAAGGCTGAGCGCTTGCTCGGTCCGCTTGAGGTCCTGTTTCAGGACACCCACCTCCGCAGTCAGTGCGGCGACGGATAGCAGTGAAGCATGCATACGCATATTGACTCTTTTTGTTAGACTCCTGCGAAATTTAATAGATCCTCTATTTGGCTTTTCTTTCCGAACGCCAAACAGAGCATCAGGGGCTACTGTCTATGCGGTTATATTTTTACATATTTTTACTTACCTCAAAGCCTGTTAGGAGGCTAGCACAAGCTTCACTCAGTCCGCTCTTGGCGGACTGAACCTTCTGGATCACCATACTCATAATAGTACGGTGCTCCTCGTCGATGGAGGCGCCGTCAAGCACCTCGAGCAGATTGTCCGGCACCTCCGATTGGACGGAGGCCGCCGGCTCAGAAGGCTTGCTCCTCTTGGAAGGAGTTCGCCTACCACGGTCCGGAACTGTTGAAGATTCCGGTGCGGTGTCCGGCACAAAGCCGGACTTGGAGCCCTGGGGGGTCTTGTCCCCTTTACTCCTGGGGTCCGGGAGGTCGCCTTGCGGCTCCTCCAGGACCACCTCCTCCTGCCCCAGAGCTCGTTGCGACGCCACTTCGGCATCGTCCGCAGTGCAGGGGGAGACAGCGGGCGGAACTGAGTTCACGTCTGATGAATCCAGGGAGCCGCTCAATGACTCGTTGAGTTCGGCCCGGGGCGGGCTGCATAATTACGTTCGACATTAGGGAAAGCTGTGCAACAAAGGAACATCATGAGTTATTCTGATATCCGAACTTACGATTTCGCCGGACGCTTGGCCCTGTTTGGCCACTCCTCTTTGCCCCCTTCGGCGTTGGGGGCGTAGTCTGGCGGAGGGGTCTTCCTTTTCCTAGACCCCTCGGCCTCCCCGTTGGGGCGGCCTTCCTCTTCTCTCCTCCCTCCGCTGGGGGGGAGAGTTTTCTTCTTCCTCCTCCTCGTTTTCGCGGGAGGAGGGCGTCTCGGACTCGTCAGATGACGAGTCCGACACCACCACATTACGGGCACTCTTTCGAGTCCCCGTGGCCTTCTTCTTCTTGGCCTTCTTCTCCGGCACCACATAAGGCGCCGGAACCAGCAGCTTCACTAGGAGAGCAGGGGCTGGGTCTTTGGGCAAGGGAGCCGGACAGTTAATCGATCCAGACTTCGCCCGCCAAGCCTGTCAAAGGTAAGGGAGTTTAGATCCCGCATAGAGTCAAACTATGAAAAAACTTAACATCCTGTAAAAGGTGAAAATAGCTTACCTCGCTAGCGTGACGCTGCGAGCTGTATCCGCGGTCCTCGGAAGCGGATGTGGGAGCCTCGGCACCTTTGGTTAGCACCTTCCAGACGTCTTCATACGTCGTGTCGAAGAGCCTGTTAAGGGTTTGGTGCTGCGTCGGGTCGAATTCCCATAGATTAAAGTCCCGTTGTTGACACGGGAGGATCCGGCGGATGAGCATAACCTGGACTACATTGACGAGCTTGATCGGCTTGCTCACCAGGGACTGGATGCATGTCTGCAGTCCGGTCACCTCTTTTTCGTCGCCCCACGATAGGCCCGTCTCTTTCCAGGACATAAGCCGCGTGGGGGGTCCGAATCGGAACTCGGGGGTTGCGATCCATTTTGGATCGCACGGCTCGGTGATGTAAAACCACCACGATTGCCACCCCTTCAGGGTCTCCACGAAGGAGCCCTCGAGCCATAGGACATTGGCCATCTTGCCCGCCATGGCGCCTCCGCACTCCGCCTGGCTGCTGCGCACCACCTTGGGCTTGACGTTGAAGGTCTTGAGCCAGAGGCCGAAATGGGGGCGGATGCAGAGGAAAGCCTCGCACACGACGATAAACGCCGAGATGTTGAGGACGAAGTTCGGGGCCAGATCATGGAAATCCAGGCCATAGTAAAACATGAGCCCCCGGACAAATGGGTGGAGTGGAAAACGTAGTCCGCGGAGGAAGTGGGGAAGGAATACTACCCTCTCATGGGACCTTGGGGTGTGGAGAAGCTGTCCCTCCTCGGGAAGTCGGTGCGCGATGTCTTTGGACAAGTATCCGGCCTTCCTTAGCTTTTTGACATGGCCCTCCGTGACGGAGGAGACCATCCACTTGCCTCCCGCTCCGGACATTGCTGGAGAAGGTTGAGGTGGGAAGTGCGGGCTTGGGCGCTGGAGCTCGAGTGCGCAGGATATGGATAGGCAAAGGAGGAAGAAGGCGTAGGCAAAAAGGTGGATCCTTATCCCCTTATATGGGCGGATGCGGTTGTGCGTCCCCACCAGCCTAGTAAAACTCGCTTGCCTCCCAAGCGCCGTGATAAATGGCGCGGTTGGGTTACCCACGTCCGTATTGATGAGAATCCCGTAAAGGGGGTACACGATCTCTGCTTTGACAAGACGTGCCAAGGAAACCACCTCGCAAAACATGCTGAGGTGGAAAAGTAAAAACGATTCAAGTAAAGGACTTGGCTGTAGTGTGATGACGCACTGCGGAATACGTCAGCAGATTTGATTTGTGTTAATATTATTCTCTATATGGCAATATGTGGAAGCTTATTTTGCAGAGCCGGACACTACTCTTGGTGTTTACAATCTTCTATGAAGGACTTGGAGGAGGAACCCGCCTTGCAATGTCGAAGACAATTTGCATGCCGGACTCGTCTTCATTGAAGCCTGGTTCAGGGGCTACTGAGGGAGTCCTGGATTAGGGGGTGTTCGGGTAGCCAGACAATACCTTCAGCCGGACTCCTGGACTATGAAGATACAAGATTGAAGACTTCGTCCCGTGTCCGGATGGGACTTTCCTTGGCGTGGAAGGCAAGCTTGGCGATGCGGATATTCAAGATCTCCTACCATTGTAACCGACTCTGTGTAACCCTAACCCTATCCAGTGTCTATATAAACCGGAGGGTTGTAGTCCGTAGGCAATCAACTCCATATACAACAATCATACCATAGGCTAGCTTCTAGGGTTTAGCCTCCTTGATCTCGTGGTAGATCTACTCTTGTACTACCCATATCATCAATATTAATCAAGCAGGAGTAGGGTATTACCTCCATCGAGAGGGCCCGAACCTGGGTAAAACATCGTGTTCCCTGCCTCCTGTTACCATCCGGCCTAGACGCACAGTTCGGGACCCACTACCCGAGATCCGCCAGTTTTGACACTGACAGGCCCCCTGGTGGCCCTCCGGTGGCCATCTTCTGCTATATGGAGTCTTTCGATGGGAAAAAATCATAAGCCATCTTCTAGGATGAAACTCCGCCGCCACAAGGTGTAACCAATCTAGGGGTCTGGCGGAGCTGTTCTGCCGGGGAAACTTCCCTCCCGGAGGGGGAAATCATCACCATCGTCATCACCAATGCTCCTCTCATCGGGAGAGGGCAATCTCCATCAACATCTTCCACAGCACCATCTCATCTCAAAACCCTAGTTCATCTCTTGTATCCAATTCTTGTCTCCAAGTCCGGGATTGATGCTAGTAGGTAGCTAGTAGTGTTAATTACTCCTTGTAGTTGATGCTAGTTGGTTCAATTGGTGGAAGATCATATGTTCAGATCCTATATGCATATTAATACCCCTCTGATTATGAACATGTTTATGCTTTGTGAGTAGTTACTTTTGTTCCTGAGGACATGGGAGAAGTCTTGCTATTAGTAGTTATGTGAATTTGGTATTCGTTCGATATTTTGATGAGATGTATGTTGTCTCTCCTCTAGTGGTGTTATGTGAACGTCGACTACATGACACTTCACCATTATTTGGGCCTAGAGGAAGGCATTGGGAAGTAATAAGTAGACGATGGGTTGATAGAGTGACAGAAGCTCAAACCCTAGTTTATGTGTTGCTTCGTAAGGGGCTGATTTGGATCCATATGTTTCATGCTATGGTTAGGTTTACCTTAATACTTTTGTTGTAGTTGCGGATGCTTGTAATAGAGGTTAATCATAAGTGGGATGCTTGTCCAAGTTAGGGCAGTACCCAAGCACCGGTCCACCCACATACCAAATTATCAAAGTACCAAACGCGAATCATATGAACATGATGAAAACTAGCTTGACGATATTCCCATGTGTCCTCGAGAGCGCTTTAGATCATATAAGAGTTTATCCAGGCTTGTCCTTTGCTACAAAAAGGATTGGGCCACCATGCTGCACCTTATTTACTTTTGTTACTTGTTGCTCGTTACAAATTATCTTATCACAAAACTATCTGTTACCACTTATTTCAGTACTTGCAGAGAATACCTTGCTGGAAACCGCTTATCATTTCCTTCTGCTCCTCGTTGGGTTCGACACTCTTACTTATCGAAAGGACTACGATAGATCCCCTATACTTGTCGGTCATCAAGACTCTTTTCTAGCGCCGTTGCAGGGGAGTGAAGCACCTTTGGTAGGTGGAATTTGATAAGGAAAAATTTATATAGTGTGCTGAAATTTACTGTCACTTGTTACCATGGAAAGTAATCCTCTGAGGGGCTTGTTCGGGGTATCTTCACCCCGACCAGTAGAGCAAAGAGTTGCTCCTCAACCTACTAAACCTACTGAAAATGAAAATTCTTGCTTTGAAGTTCCTTCGGGTATGATAGAAAAACTGCTAGCTAATCCTTTTTTAGGAGATGGAACAAAACATCCTGATGAACATCTAATATGAATTTTGTGGATTATTTAAGCTTGCAGGTGTACCCAGAGATGTTGTTAATAAGAAGGTATTCCCTTTATCTTTGAGGGGAGATTCATCGACATGGTATAGGCTATGTGATGATATGGGGTCTTGGAATTACAAACGATTGAAATTGGAATTTCATCAGAAGTTTTATCCTATGCATCTTGTTCATCGTGATCGCAATTATATATATATATATATATATATATATATATATATATATATATATATATATATTTGGCCTCGTGAAGGAGAAAGCATCGCTCAAGATTTGGGGAGGCTTAAATCAATGTTATATTCATGCCCCAATCATGAGCTCTCAAGAGAAATGATTATTCAAGAAAATTATGCTCGGCTTTCTGGTAACAATCGCACCATGCTTGATACTTCTTGTGCTGGCTCTTTTATGATGAAGACTATTGACTTCAAATGGGATTTATTGGAAATAATTAAACGCAACTCTAAAGATTGGGACCTCGACAATGGTAAGGAGTCAGGTATGACACCTAGTTTTGATTGTGTTAAATCTTTTATGGATACCGATATTTTTCGTAAATTTAGCACTAAATATGGACTTGACTCTGAGATAGTAGCTTCTTTCTGTGAATCTTTTGCTTCTTATGTTGGTCTCCCCAAGGAGAAGTGGTTTAAATATCATCCTCTCATAGAAGTAAAAGTAGTTGCACCTATTAAAGTTGAAGAAAAGAATATCACTTATAATGATCCTATTGTTCCTACTTCTTATGTTGAGAAACCACATTTCCCTGTTAGGATAAAGGATCATGCTAAAGCTTCAACTGTAGTTCGTAAAAGCAATATTAAAACATATACACCTCCTGAGCAAGTTAAAGTTGAACCTAATATTGCTATCGTTAAATATCTCTTGTCTGATAATATTGATGGGCATGTTATTTATTTCTGTGATGAAACTGCTAGAATTGCTAAACCCCGTGATAAAGATAAACCTAGACTTGTGGTAGGCATGCCTGTTATTTCTGTTAAAATAGGAGATCATTGTTATCATGGCTTATGTGATATGGGTGCTAGTGCGAGTGCAATACCTTATTCCTTATACAAAGAAGTTATGCACGATATTGCACCTGCTGAGATGGAAGATATTGATGTCACAATTAAACTTGCCAATAGAGATACTATTTTACCAATGGGAATTGTTAGAGATGTTGAAGTCTTGTGTGGGAAAACTAAATATCCTGCTGATTTTCTTGTTCTTGGTTCCCCACAAGATAGCTTTTGTCCCATTATATTTGGTAGACCCTTCTTAAATATTGTTAATGCTACCATAGATTGCAAAAGAGATGTTACTATCGGTTTAGATGATATGACTCATGAATTTAATTTTTCTAAATTTAGTAGACAACACCGTGAAGAAGAATTACCTAGTAAGGATGAAATTATTATTCTTGCTTCTATTGTCGTACCTCCTAGTGATCCTTTAGAACAATACTTGCTAGACCATGAAAATGATATGTTTATGAATGAAAGAAGGGAATTAGATGAAGTATTCTTTAAACAGGAACCTATTCTGAAAAACAATTTGCCTGTTGAAATCCTAGGGGATCCTCCTCCACCCAAGGGTGATCCTGTGTTTGAGCTTAAACTGTTACCTGATACTCTTAAATATGCTTATCTTGATGAGAAAAAGATATATCCTGTTATTATTAGTGCTAACCTTTTAGAGCATGAGGAAGAGAGATTATTGAAAACTCTGAAGAAGCACTGCGTTGCTATTGGGTATACTCTTGATGATCTTAAGGGCTTCAGTCCCACTCTATGTCAACATAAAATTAATTTGGAAGAAGATGCTAAACCAGTTCGTGATCATCAACGCCGGTTTAATGCTAAAATGAAAGAAGTGGTAAGAAAGGAGATACTAAAGCTCCTTGAGGCAGGTATAATTTATCCCATTGCTGGTAGTCAATGGGTAAGTCCTGTCCATTGTGTCCCTAAGAAGGGAGGTATTACTTTTGTTCCTAATGATAAAGATGAATTGATTCCTCAAAGAATTATTACAGGTTATAGGATGGTAATTGATTTCCGCAAATTAAATAAGGCTACTAAAAAAGATCATTACCCCTTATCTTTTATTGATCAAATGCTAGAAAGATTATCCAAACATACACATTTTTGCTTTCTAGATGGTTATTCTGGTTTCTCTCAAATACATGTGTTAGCCAAAGATCAATCAAAGACTACTTTTACATGCCCTTTTGGTACTTTTGCTTATAGACGTATGCCTTTTGGTTTATGTAATGCGCCTGCTACCTTTCAAAGATGCATGATGGCTATATTCTCCGACTTTTGTGAAAAGATTTGTGAGGTTTTCATGGACGACTTTTCCGTCTATGGATCTTCTTTTGATGATTGCTTGAGCAACCTTGACCGAGTTTTACAGAGATGTGAAGAAACTAATCTTGTCTTGAATTGGGAAAAGTGCCACTTTATGGCTAATGAAGGTATTGTCTTGGGGCATAAAGTTTGTGAAAGAGGTATTGAAGTTGATAAAGCCAAGGTTCATGCTATTGAAAAGATGCCATGTCCCAAGGACATCAAAGGTACAAGAAGTTTCCTTGGTCATACCGATTTTCATAGGAGGTTCATTAAGGACTTCTCAAAAAAATCTCAGCCTCTGACTAATTTATTACAAAAAGATATACCATTTGTCTTTGATGATGATTGTGTAGAAGCATTTGAAATACTTAAGAAAGCATTGATCTCTGCACCTATTGTTCAGCCACCTGATTGGAATTTACCCTTTGAAATTATGTGTGATGCTAGTGATTATGCCGTAGGTGCTGTTCTAGGACAAAGAGTTGACAAGAAACTAAATGTTATTCAATATGCTAGTAAAACTCTAGACAATGCTCAAAGAAATTATGCTACTACTGAAAAAGAATTCTTAGCATTTGTATTTGCTTGTGATAAGTTTAGACCTTATATTGTTGATTCTAAAGTAACTATTCACACTGATCATGCTGCTATTAAATATCTTATGGAAAATAAAGATGCTAAACCTAGACTTATTAGATGGGTTCTCTTGCTACAAGAATTTGATTTGCATATTGTTGATAGAAAAGGAGTTGAGAACCCCATTGCAGACAACTTGTCTAGGTTAGAAAATGTGCTTGATGACCCACTACCTATTGATGATAGCTTTCCTGATGAGCAAATTAATGTCATAAATGCTTCTCATACTGCTCCATGGTATGCTGATTATGCTAATTACATTGTTGCTAAGTTTATACCACCTAGTTTCACATACCAGCAAAAAGAAAAAGTTCCTCTATGATTTGAGGCATTACTTTTGGGATGACCCACATATTTATAAAAAAGGAGTAGATGGTGTTATTATACGTTGTGTACCTGAGCATGAACAGGAACAGATCCTACGCAAGTGTCACTCCGAAGCTTATGGAGGACACCATGCTGGAGATAGAACTGCACATAAGGTACTGCAATCTGGTTTTTATTGGCCTACTCTCTTCAAGGATGCCCGTAAGTTTGTCTTATCTTGTGATGAATGTTAAAGAATTGGTAATATTAGTAGATGTCAAGAAATGCCTATGAATTATTCACTTGTTATCGAACCATTTGATGTTTGGGGCTTTGACTATATGGGACCTTTTCCTTCCTCTAATGGTTATACACATATTTTAGTTGCTGTTGATTAAGTTACTAAGTGGGTAGAAGCTATTCCAACTAGTAGTGCTGATCATAACACTTCTATTAAAATGCTTAAAGAAGTTATTTTTCCAAGGTTTGGAGTCCCTAGATATTTAATGACTGATGGTGGTTCACATTTTATTCATGGTGCTTTCCGTAAAATGCTTTCTAAATATGATGTTAATCATAGAATTGCATCTCATTATCACCCTCAGTCTAGTGGTCAAGTAGAATTGATTAATAGAGAACTCAAATTAATTTTGCAAAAGACTATTAATAGGTCTAGAAAGAATTGGTCCAAGAAACTAGATGATGCATTATGGGCCTATAGAACTGCTTATAAAAATCCTATGGGTATATCTCCGTATAAAATGGTCTATGGAAAAGCATGTCACTTACCTCTCGAACTAGAACACAAGGCTTATTGGGCTATTAAAGAACTTAACTATGATTTTAAACTTGCCGGTGAGAAGAGGTTATTTGATATTATCTCACTCGATGAATGGAGAACCCAAGCCTACGAGAATGCCAAGTTGTTTAAAGAAAAAGTTAAAATATGGCATGACAAAAGGATATAAAAGCGTGAGTTTAATGTAGGTGATTATGTATTGCTATACAACTCTCGTTTAAGATTTTTTGCAGGAAAACTTCTCTCTAAATGGGAAGGTCCTTACGTTATCGAGGTGGTCTACCGTTCCGGTGCCATAAAAATCAACATCTTCGATGGCACAAATCTGAAGGTGGTGAACGGTCAAAGAATCAAACACTATATCTCAGGTAATCCCATAAATGTTGAACCCAATGTTATTGAAACCATAACCCCGGAGGAATACATAAGGGACACTTTCCGGAATGTTTCAGACTCCGAAAAGGAATATGTATGTGGTACGGTAAGTAAACCGACTCCAAAACAATTTTTAAGGCAATATTTCTCCGTTTTGGAATATTTAGAAAAATAGAAAAATAAGCAGCAGTCCGAGAAGGACACGATGGCTCCACGAGGGTGGAGGGCGTGCCCTGCCCTACTAGGCGCGCCCCCTACCTCGTGGGCACCTCGTGTGCTCTCCGGACTCCGTTTTCATACACGACACGTATTTTGGTTGGTAAAAATTCATTATATAATCTCCCGGGGGCTTTGACTCCCGTATCACGCAAAAATCTCCTGTCTTTGTTTCGAGTTGTTTTTCTGACAGATCCAGGTCATCATGTCGTCTTCAAGTGCACCCAAGGACCAGTTCTTCGAGAAGGTCATCAACCCATACCTCGCAGAAGTGCTGCAATACCCTCAAACCGTAGAGATGCGTGAGGGGTTGTTACACATCCGTGATGCTGAGGGACCAAGGAAGACCGGAGGCACGGAGGCCAGGCTCGAGCCATTGGATCAAGAAGTTTTCAAGTGTCGGGAGATGGTGGAGCGTGGACTTGATTCCAATCACATTATGATCACGGAGTTCACCAACAACCACAAGCTAGATGTCAAGGACATTGGGGAGGCCATCTTCAAGCTTCATGAGAAAATCGAGCACCTCCAAGCCCAGATCTATGACGTGCAAAACCAAAACTGTGAGTATGAATATAGATTCAAGAGGATGAGTTTGGCTGCAGATTTAAGGTTTCAGGAGAATCGATCATCCTTCTATGATGGTGAGCCTATGCCCTGGAAGAAGGACGACAAGCCTACGCCATCAACAAAATCACCACCGTCTCCACCAACAAAGAAGAATTGAGTATCTAGTATGGGCACTCCACTTGGCAACTGCCAAGCTTGGGGGAGTGCCCCGGTATCGTATCACCATCACTTTATCTTTACCGTTTTTCTTAGTTCGATCCTTTTGGTAATATCTTGATCTAGTAGAATAAAAGTTCTTAGTGTGATCTAGTTGTGAGTTTTGCTTTATTATCCTTCTATGTAATCGAGTCCATGAGCTATATAATAAAGATTAGTGTTGAGTCAAGGGCTTGATTATTTTGCCATGATCCTAAGTGAATAAAAGAAAAGAGAAAGAAACAAAGAGATCATGTGAGTCTTATGGAGAGTAATGAGCTCACATAGAAAGAGTATGATGAATAAAAGTTGTTGAGGGTTGACAAACATAGTTTTGGTCATCATTGCAATTAATACGAAGTAATAAAGAAAGAGAGGTCTTCACATATAAATATACTATCTTGGACATCTTTTATGATTGTGAGCACTCATTAAAATATGACATGCTAAAAGAGTTGACATTGGACAAGGAAGACAACGTAATGGGTTATGTTTTCTTACATCTGAGATGAATTATATTGCCTTGGATCTTCCAACATGATGACCATGCCAAATTCGTTGCACCAAGTAGAGATACTACTTGTGCTTCCAAATACCCTTAAACCGGCCTTGTCATAAGAGTCCACCATATCTACCTATGGATTGAGTATGACCCATCAAGTAAGTTGTCATCGGTGCAAGCAATAAAAATTGCTCTCTAAATATGTATGATTGATTGGTGTGGAGGAAATAAGCTTTATACGATCGCGTGATATGGAAGTAATAAAAGCGACAGACTGCATAACAAAGGTCCATATCACAAGTGGCAATATAAAGTGACGTTCTTTCGCATTAAGATTTTGTGCATCCAACCATAAAAGCGCATGGCAACCTCTCCTTCCCTCTGCGAAGGGCCTAACTTTTACTTTTATCTCCTACATTGCATAAGAGTCATGGTGATTTTCACCCTTCCTTTTTACATTTTATCCTTTGGAAAGCACAATATGTTGGAAAGATCCTGGTATATATGGCTAATTGGATGTGAGTTTTCATGAACTATTACTGTTGACATTACCCTTGAGGTGAAATGTTGGGAGGCAAAACTATAAGCCCCTATCTTTCTCTGTGTCCAATTAAAACTCCATACTCATAAGTATTGCGTGAGTGTCAGCAATTGTGAAAGACTATATGATAGTTGAGTATGTGGACTTGCTGAAAAGCTCTTATACATTGACTCTGTCCTATGTTATGATAAATTGCAATTGCTTCAATGACTGAGATTATAGTTTGTCAGCTTTCAATGAAGTTTATGATTCATACTTGATATGATTGAATTATTACTCTAGCATTAGAGATTATATGACAAGAATTATATAAGTTGTTGTTCTAAGAATGATCATGATGCCCTCATGTCCATATTTTATTTTTATCGACACCTCTATCTCTAAAAATGTGGACATATTTTTCGATTTCGACTTTTCGCTTGAGGACAAGCGAGGTCTAAGCTTGGGGGAGTTGATACGTCCATTTTGCATCATGCTTTTATATCGATATTTATAGCATTATGGGCTATTATTACACATTATGTCACAATACTTATGCCTATTCTCTCTTATTTTACAAGGTTTACATAAAGAGGGAGAATGCCGGCAGCTGGGATTCTGGGCTGGAAAAGGAGCAAATATTAGAGACCTATTCTGCACAGCTCCAAAAGTCCTGAAACTCCACGGAAGACGTTTTCCAAATATATAAAAAATACTGAGAGCAAGAACTTCACCAGGGGGGCCACACCCTGCCCACGAGGGTGGGGGCGCGCCCCCCTACCTCGTGGGCCCCCTGGTGGCCTTTCGGTGGCCATCTTCTGCTATAGGGAGTCTTTCAATGGGAAAAAATCATAAGCCATCTTCTCGGACGAAACTCCGCCGCTACGAGGCGGAACCTTGGCGGAACCAATCTAGGGGTCTGGCGGAGCTGTTCTGCCGGGGAAACTTCCCTCCCGGAGGGGGAAATCATCGCCATCGTCATCACCAACGCTCCTCTCATCGGGAGAGGGCAATCTCCATCAACATCTTCAGCAGCACCATCTCATCTCAAAACCCTAGTTCATCTCTTGTATCCAATTCTTGTCTCCAAGTCCGGGATTGGTGCTAGTAGGTTGCTAGTACTGTTAATTACTCCTTGTATTTGATGCTAGTTGGTTCAATTGGTGGAAGATCATATGTTCAGATCCTATATGCATATTAACACCCCTCTGATTATGAACATGTTTATGCTTTGTGAGTAGTTACTTTTGTTCCTGAGGACATGGGAGAAGTCTTGCTATTAGTAGTCATGTGAATTTGGTATTCGTTCGATATTTTGATGAGATGTATGTTGTCTCTCCTCTAGTGGTGTTATGTGAACATAAACTACATGACACTTCACCATTATTTGGGCCTAGAGGAAGGCATTGGGAAGTAATAAGTAGACGATGGGTTGCTAGAGTGACAGAAGCTTAAACCCTAGTATATGCGTTGCTTCGTAAGGGGCTGATTTGGATCCATATGTTTCATGCTATGGTTAGGTTTACCTTAATACTTTTGTTGTAGTTGCGTATGCTTGCAATAGAGGTTAATCATAAGTGGGATGCTCGTCCAAGTAAGGGCAGTACCCAAGCACCGGTCCACCCACGTACCAAATTATCAAAGTACCGAACGCGAATCATATGAACGTGATGAAAACTAGCTTGACGATATTCCCATGTGTCCTCGGGAGCGCTTTACATCATATAAGAGTTTGTCCAGGCTTGTCCTTTGCTACAAAAAGGATTGGGCCACCTTGCTGCACCTTATTTACTTTTGTTACTTGTTGCGCGTTACAAATTATCTTATCACAAAACTATCTGTTACCACTTATTTCAGTACTTGCAGAGAATACCTTGCTGGAAACCGCTTATCATTTCCTTCTGCTCCTCGTTGGGTTCGACACTCTTACTCGTCGAAAGGACTACGATAGATACCCTATACTTGTGGGTCATCAGTTCACCAATAAGAAAGGCTTCAGACCGTCTTCGAGATCCAGCTCAAGAAATGATGAAGCCTCCTCCCGTGACTATAAGAAGAGAATGTGCCACAAGTGCAAGAAACCTGGTCACTACACCTCTGAATGTACTCAATGGGACAATGAGAAGAAGAAGAAGAAGAGCAAGGAATATGATTCTGATGACAAGAAGAAGAATAAATCCTCAAAGTCTTCTTCCAAGTCTTCGTCGAAGTCTTCATCACACAAGAAGAGTTCATCCAACAAGGCTCGTGCGTTTGTTGGCAAGGAGATGGATTCATAGGAGGTGTCTGGATCTAAGGAGGCGGAGGTGGAGTCTGAAGAGGAATCGGATTCAGGCGTGGCAAGCCTAGCTCTAGCTTCAGCATGCGTCGCCAAGTCCATCTTCAACACTGAAGACAATGGCCTCGACACCAACGCTGATGCTGATGATGAGGATGAGTCTACTCCCACCTACTGCTTCATTGCATGTGGTGCCAAGGTAAACTCACGTGATGCTTACTTTTAAACATCAAGTGAAGATGACTCTGAATGTGAATCTAAACCTAGCTACAAAACACTTGCTAAAATTGCAACTGAGCAACAAAATGCTATGGAACATATTAAAAAAATGCTAGACAAAGGCGATGACCTGTTGGACGCGGAAATGACCCGATCTCAGTCCTTAATTGAAGACATTAAAAATCTTCATGTTAAGTATGATGTAGCGACCAGACCTCAAACAGTCTGATCTCTGTGCTCCGGTGTCATCCCTGGATCAGTAATGCTGACACCACACAGTACTCGAAGGATTTATAGCAGAGTAGCAATCACACACTTATTACATTGAGTGTCTCATAAGAGAACTTATTACAATAAATATGGCTTAAGGCCATCTAATAACGATAGCAGCGGAAGGCTTGGAAGGTAAGTGAGTCCATCAACTCCAACGGCATCACTGAGTATAGAACCACGACCTAAAAACTCCTTAATCGTCGTCTGAAAAGTCTGCAACATTAACGTTGCAGCCCGAAAATGGGTCAGCACATGGAATATGCTGGCAAGGTAACACATAGAGAGTAATGGAATGAAACAGCTATACTATATGCATATTTGGCTGGTGGAAAGCTCTATGGGTACATTTTTGCGTAAAGACAATTTTTCCCTACTTCAAAGGAATAAAATTTATTTAACTATCATGGTAGTTGTTAAACATTGAGAATGGTTGACAGCATTCTCAATCCCAATTAAGCATCATCATTAAACATAACCCAACAAAATTAATTTAGAGTAACATGTTGAGATTCACATGATAATCCAGGTACTAGATACTCAAGATGTCCATAACCGGGGACACGGCTAATCATGATTAGTTTATTACACTTTGCAGAGGTTTGCGCACTTTTCCCCACAAGACTCGATCGCCTTCGTTGGGTTTCTCGCACTACAGGGTGTTTGAGAAGACGGATGACCGAGACATAGTCTTTCAGAAGTGCTAGCACCTTACGATCGGGTAGACCGTACCACCTACATCCCCTACATCTGCTAGTCTACCACTGTAAGAGTTCGCACAACTTAGTCAACTATGCTAGAGCCCATAATAGCTTGTGGCTGCACACGGAAGTTTCTAGTATGAATAGTCTCATGATCCCTTTGAGCCTGGGTGGCGGTCCAAAAGAAAACAGGTAAGTCCTGGAATATCCAGGTGCCTCAATCCACCTAGATGTGTGTTTAAGTTGCCACCTTAGATAAACCATTAATTAACAAAACTCACATCTACCATGGATATCACTCACCCAATCCACGTCTACTAGCATAGCATGGCATAATAAGCAAACGTAGAAGTAACTCCCAAAGGTTTGATAATAAATAGGTAATAGGTTCTACCTCCTCTACTTCCCATCCCACAATTTAATTAGATCCTAACCATGCAATTGGTGAGGATTGATCTAATGCAATAAAACTGGGTAGTAGAAAATGTATGATCAAAGTGTTACTTGCCTTGCTGATGATTCGGGAAACCTAGCGATTCGAAGTAACAAGCGGCGCACTCCGGGTATTCTATCGCAGACAAACAAACAACCATACAATAAGTACTCATCTAATGCACAGGTAAAACTCAAATAAGAGATATAACCAGAAGGTTCAACTTAAGAACTCCGGTTGGCAAAAAAAAATCAAATCGAACGAAGCAACGAAAGTCAAACGGCGAAAGAAAACAATTTCGTTCTACTAATCTGGATCTAGGGCAAATTTTACAGTAGCAAAAACTGGTTTAAGTTGTTTAAACGGATACAGGGTTTCGAGACGAAACTCTAGGCGCTTGAATCGCCTGATTCCGATAAACGAGCGAAAAGTTATACTAAAACGAAAATCCGATCAGGAATCGCGATCAGAAAAATCGCGGATTTAATCCGAGAAAAAGAAAAACGACGAACGTTTGCTAGAACGAACGAACGGACGAACGCTCACTATTTAAATAAACCGGAAAAACCGATCTATTAAAAAAACTGAATGTAAAAAAAACCAACAAAAAACCAAATGGTTTTTTGAAAAAAATGACGCGGATTTCGAGGCAGCAGCGAACCTCGGCGAGCGTGCGGCGGCAGCGGCTTC